>NW_027186752.1:0-12111 GCF_028583685.1 Petaurus breviceps papuanus | reverse complement strand
AGAGAGAGAGAGAGAGAGAGAACTGCCAGCTGAAGCCACCCGGACTGATGAGGGTCAGCTGGAGCTGCCCAGGACTTTGGAGAACTGCCACCGGAGCTGCCGAGAACTGAGGAAGCATGACTGTGGTGCAGGTATTTTGTCTGTCTGTTTTGATGTTACTTTGTCAGATTTGTCTGCTGGTAAAGGACAGTGCTGTTGTTGCAGAGGTCCTGAAACCTTGCTGTTGGTTCAGAAGCCCTAAAGAAGAATTTTCTTCTTATATGTTTACAGAAATCCTGGAGGAGGGTCTTGCTGATGTTTTAAGGGGTCCTGAGACTGTTCTGCAGGCAGAGAGTGAATTGATTAGGATTCTGGCAGTGTATCTTGTGGCTTTGTTAAGCTTTGTCTTCCCAGGAACAGAGATTGCTGAGAACTTGCCTCCGGTCAAGATGAAGAAAAGACCTCTCCTTGGGTATTGAATGCTGTGATGATATCTTAACCTTGCTGTAGCTCAGGGGTAGATGGCCTTTGTGCTCTCCACTGCCCCTTTGAGAAGATGGTTGCCTTTAACTGACGATAATTGTAATTCAGTTGTGATCCAGGGATGGGAAACTTTTGATTTTTGTGCTTTGTGACTGACTAAATGAATGTACTTTGTTTATGACTGGAAACTAATCCCCAGTTGAATAGAGAGAAGACTTTGTGATTGACTAAATGAATGTACTGTCCAGGGGTGGAGTGCTTGAACCTTAGTACTTTATGACTGAATTGAGGACTTACTAAATGACTGAGTTACACATGGTGAATGCTGTATTGTGATTCTCTGTGAATGTCTTGCCTTAATCTGTCACTGAATAAATAGAGTTTGCTATGCTCCTAATCTGAACCTGGGAGTTGCTTGTGCTTGGGTTACATGGGGTCAGCCTGGAATGGGAGCTGAGGGTCCCTTCTGCCTCTAGCTCCATGGTGCTGGAGCTCACAGTAGTCTATTGGGAGAGCCATTAGGCTCTGCTTGGCTCTTGAGGACAGAAGCCCTGCTCTAGGCATGGCTGGTGAAGATTTCAGTTCAGTGTGAGGAAGGGCTTCCTATAAGAGGGGGTGGGGCAGAAGCTGGGGGTGGGGGGATTCGGCTTCAGAACATCTAGATTTCAAAGCTCTTGCTTCAGTACTTCCTTCCTGGTAACCTGAGGCAAGTCAGTTCACCTCACCCATAAAATGGGCTTAGGATGGACCAAGTGCCCACTGGCTTCCCATGATCCTTTAAATTGAAGCCAACTGAGAAAGGGTTGACTCTGGTGGATGGGGAGGGTGGACTCCCCACTTAGATTATGGGGCAGAGACTGGGTGGGAATGTGGAGGGAGCCTGTGTTCAGGTCTGGGCTGGACAAGGTGGCAGCCCCTGAGGGCCCTTCCAGGTCTGAGGGTTTAGGGGCTGCTGAGCTTTGTGATTCCCTGGCCACTTCCCCTCTTTGTATTGCTGGCTTTTTAATGTTGGGGTTGGAGGTTTACCAAGTATGAATGTCGCCTCATTTCATCTTCATGGCAGGTGCTATCTAATTCTCTTTTTACACATATGGATACTGAGGCAGCAGACTGTGAGTAGGTGACTTGCCTAGGGTCACACGGCTGGGAAGTATCCGAGGCTGGATTTGCACACAGGGTTTTATGCTTCCAGGTTCAGTGCTCAATGCACTGCCCATGTTGTCATTCTACAGTTTACATGTATGCCTGGAGGAGCACATGTATAAATCCTATGAATAGTGGGCATTGCTAGATCAATTAACCTCATATTGAAGGTGCAGGCTTCTTCCCACCTTGCGCCCCTTCACTGTCTAAGGTCTCCGGTTTGTCGCTTTCACCACACTTTCCCCGTTTTCACAAAGCACCATTTATGCGACCATTCCCCAGCTATCAGTGTCTTCCCCATTATCCTGCCGTCCCCCCAAAGGCGGCCATGGAAATCTTATCACGCTTTTTTTCCCTTAACAAAACCTCTGAGATTCAGTCCCGGCAATGGGACGGCTGGGCCAAAGGGCGGCAATGGGACGGCCGGGCCAAAGGGCGGGAAGGCCGGCAGGCATTAGGGATGGAGGGTCTCCTTAGCGTCAGGAAGAAGCCCAGCTCTGGCGCTGATGCAGCTGCATCAGATACGGAATCTTCCCCACGCCCAGACCCCCCACCCTGCTTGGCCGATTTTCTTACGCCCTTCTCCCGACACTGACACTTACTATCGGACCCAGGGGCCCTGGCCTGGCTGTTCCAACAGAATGTCGCGTGTCTCTGCCCCGGGCGTTGTCTCCCGCGGTCCCCCAGGCCCTCCTCCGCTCCCGCTGCTGACCCCTGCGCTTTCTTCCAGTTCCACCTCCAATCACGGCTTCTCTAGGAGCCCTCTCCCCACCTCCCTTAATGCCGGCGCCTTTCCGCCAGATGGTCTCCACTGCATCCAGTTACACCGTGTGTGTACACAGATGCTTTCCGTGTTGCACTGCCCCTCCCCCTCAGATTGGAAGCTCCTTGAGTGAAGGGACTCTCTTGCCTTTTTTTGTCCAGTTGCTTAGCACAGTGCCTGGAATATGCAGTCAGTGCTTAGTAAATGCTTAGTGACTGACCGTCTCAAGTCTCTCTCCACTCCAATCCCTCTTCCACTAAGGTCCCCAATCACTGTAACGTGCTGGTCTATGTCACCTTCCTCCTCCCATACCTTTCTGTGCTCCCTATTATCTCAAGGATCAAACAGGAAAAGCTCTGTTTGGAGTTTAAAGCGCTTCAGAGCCTGGCCCCTCACTCTCTTTCCAGGTTTCTTACACAGACACCGGCCTCTGTCATGCCGTGCCTTTCCCAGGACACTCACTGGCCGGCGCCCTGCAGGGTTGAAGATCTATCTCCCTCCTCGCCTCTGGGATGCTCTGGCTTCCTTCAAGGGCAGCTCCATTCTCTCCTTCTGTAAGAGGTCTTGTCGTGGCCCTCCCGTCGAGCTAAAGCCTTTCCTCTGAAGCCTTCTCTCATTTCTGTTATAAACAAAGTTACTCCTACGTCTCTCCTGCTTGCGAGCTGGGACCATTTTGTATAAACATGTCTTTGTATGCTCAGTGCTCAGTACAGGGGAGGGAACCTATAAATGCTTGTCGACGGACTAAAAAAGATTTATATTTAAAATAATCCCATCTATTTATTTTGTCTACAGTGATTCAGTTGGATAACTAAACATTTTCTCATCACATTTGAGATAAATATATTATTTTCTCTTCCATATCTTTAATGTTTTTTAATATGCATGCTATTTATCCAATTGGAATTTATTACCTAGGGTGAAGCATGAATCTAAAGTATTTTTTTGTCGTATTGCTATACAATTTTTGTCAGAAAAATGAATATTAAATCACTTCGGCAATATTTCATAATCTCGGCTTTATTGAACATTAGTCTCTCATACATACTAAATTTTATTTTTGGATTCTCTATTTTATGTCACAGATCTATTTTCATCATTAAAAATAATTTATTGTTTGCAATAGACAAAATAGACAAAAACAATATCGTAGACAAAATAGACTAGTAATGAAAGCAAATTATTTTGGCAACTACTGCCTTTATAATAGTGATATATACATGTATATACACACGTACACACTATAAATATTGCTTTATAGATTTTGAAAACTGCTGTGACGAGGTCCATTTTTTTGTTTTTCATAATAAATTGTATCATTTTATCTGATTTGATGAAGTATCCCATTTGCATTTTGGTTGTTATTGTATTAATTGAGATGGTATTGCTATTTTTACCTTCTTGGTTTGAACTATGTGCAGAGTATATTATTCTATCTATCATGACTTCCTATATTTCTGTTAAAATTATTTCAAATGATACTTTTATTTAAGTTTCCTGTGAATATTGGTAGGTTACTAGCCAAATATTTGATACGTTATTTTATTTTATATGGTGTTTGAATTTTCTTCTATTTTTCCTTAAGGTTTTTTTTGTAGTGTTTTAAAACAGGTGATTTTTAGTATCTTATTTTATACCTTTCCAAGGTAATTTGTTACCTTAATATTTTTTTTTTTAATTTGCCTTTTGGAGGGGGAGAAGGTATGGCAATTGGGGTTAAATGACTTGCTCAAGGTCACAGGGCTAGTTTTGTGTTAAGTGTCTGAGATCAGATTTGAACTCAGGTCCTCCTGACTCCAGGGCTGGTGCTCTATTCACTAGGCAACCTAGCCACCCCATTTTACCTTAATATTTTTGTCAATCTTCTTGATTTTATTAGAGAGCTTGAACAACTATTTTTTTTTTAATTTTTTTTCAGGGGTGGGGAATCTGCTGCTGCCTCAAGGCCACATGTGGTCCTCTAGGTCTTCAAGTGTGGCCTCTTGAGTGAATCTAAACTTCACAGAACAGATCACCTTAATAAAAGGATTTGTTCTGTAAAACTTGGACTCAGTCAAAAAGCCGCATGCAAGGACCTAGAAGGCCACATGTGATGGTGAGGCTGAAGGTTCCCCAGCCCTGGTCTGGACATTCAAGTGTGTGATGTGCACATAGAGAGGCCTTTTCCCATTTGTTAGCAAGGCAGGCATACTCCTTCACTCTCTTAGATGTGGCACTGAGGAGATGCATGGGAGCTCCCTGTTTTAAATGGGGGAGGGGTGGCTCTTGGTTTCCAATATTTTAAATAAGTCAATATCCCTCATTATCCCTCACTTTCCTAAGTCTAGACAGACAATTACACAATAAATCAAGCTTTGATGTGCAACATTTGTAATGTTTTTATCCAATGAGATAAAAGTTCTTCTATTACTTTTTAGTGTTTATAAAAAGCAAAAACAGAAACTGGATGTTACAATAGGCCTTTCTCTCTGTTGCTATGGAATGATATTTTATTATTTCATTTATTGACACTATATATTGATTATTTCCTAATATGGCACCATCTTTGGTTGTTTAGCCTAAGTCCTGCTTGGTGTCAATGCATCATGCCTTTGCTTGTTCTTATCGACACTGTTTAGAGCTAGATTCAGTAGTGGATTGTAGCAAGTTTCTACCAGATCATGAGAGCTGCTTGTTAAATTTTCAGTGTGAACATTTACCTTGGAAATTGGCAAATGTTACAAATCAGAGCTTAAATTTTTGCTTTGTTGATTGTTTAGACTTATGAAAGTGAGGAATGATAATGATGCAGATTGAACTTGGAAGTGCATCATTTCCTGTCATTTTAAAAGAGATCCAGTTGTTACCTGCACATTGAAGGCTGAACTTATAGAAGTTTTAGTCTAACATCTTCATTTTGTAGCTGAGAAAACTGAGTGCCAGAGAAGATAAGGGAGGTGTCGAAGGTCACATAGATAGAAGGCAAAAGTAAAAGTCAAATCCAGGCCTTTGACACCCAGCCCAGGGCTCTGCTCTCCATGGGTTAGTGAGCCACTCACACAAAGTTGTTTAGTCTCAACTCTGTTAGGGTAGAAAATAAATTGACCTAAAAATCACAGCCAGTAATTATTTTACTAATTGTTTTGGGGCCTTGGTGCCACCCAAAGCACTAGAAATATGTTCAAATATGGTCAATAGGTACAATTTTTTTTTGACCTTTGGATAATTCTATGGAAACAAGTAGTCTTTATTCATAATCAGGTATTTTAAAAAAATTTTTAAAATTTATTTTTAGTTTACATCATTTCCACAAGATTTTGAGTTACAAATTTTCTATTTGTCTTTCCCCTACCCATCACCCCAAAACAGTGATCCCACTATATACCCCCTCCCCCAATCTGCTTTCTCCTGTATCTTCCCCCATTCCCCCTCTGACTTTCCGGTTGGGCAAGATGGATCTCTGTACCCCAGTGCCTGAATGTCTTATTTCACAGTCACGTGTAAAAGAATCATGATAATAACATAGCTTTTTAAACATTTGATTTAAAAACTTTGGACTCCAGATTCTTTCCCTTCCTCCCTCGTCACCCACCCTTACTGGGAAGATAAACACTTCAATATCTGCATGTGTAGTTATGCAATATATCCACATCTCCATAGTGGATATATTGTGAAAGACTGACCATGTTTCCCTCCATCCTATCCCGCCCCCCACTTGTTCTATTCTCTATTTTGATCCTGTCCCTTTTCAAAAGTATATGCTTCAAACTACCCTCCCCCCAACCTGCCCTCCCCTCCATCATCCCCCCTCTCATCTCCTTCCCCCCCCACCTACTCTCCTGTAGGGTATTATACACTATTTAGTGTGTATGTCATTCCCTTCCTAAACCAAATTCAATGAGAATAAGGTTGACTCATTCCCTTTTGCTTTCCAGTTCTTCCCCTCCATTGTAATAGTTTTCCCTTGCCTCTTCTATATGAGATAATTTACCCCATTCTGTCTTTCCCATCTCCTCTCATTACATTCCTCTCTCATCTCTCAATTTCACCTTTTAAGTATCAGCCCTTCATATTAAATTGGTCCTGTGCCCTCTGTCTATGTATACCTGTACACATATATACGCACATTCACATATGTATTCATACGCCCATATACCCTCCTATATACACACACATTTATATTCCCTTCAATTATCCTCATACAGAGAAAAGCTTCATAAGTCACAATGATCATTTTTCCAGGTAGGATGTAAATAGCTCAACTTTGGTAAGTTCCTTATGATTTCTTTTCCCCGTTTACCTTCTTATGCTTCTCTTCTTTTATGTGAATGTCAAATTTTCTGTTCAACTCTGGTTTTTTCATCAAGAATGCTGGAAAGTCCTCTATTTCATTGAATGACTGTATTTTTCCCTGAAACATGATACTGAGTTTTTCTGGGTAAATGATTCTTGGTTTTAATCCTAGGTCCTTTGACCTCTGGAATATCATATTCCAAGCCCTGTGATCCCTTAATGTAGAAGCTTCCAGATCCTGGGTTATCCTCATTGTGTTTCCACAATATTCAAATTGTTTCTTAGCTGTTTGTAGTATTTTCTCCTTGATCTGGGGACTCTGGATCCTGGCTATAATATTCCTAGGAGTTTTCTTTTTGGAATCTTTTTCAAGAGGTGATTGGTGAATTCTTTCAATTTCTATTTTACCCTCTGATTCTAAAACATCACGGCAATTTTCCTTGAGAATTTCTTGGAGGATTATTTCTAAGTTATTTTTTGGATAATGACTTTTGGGTAGTCCAATAATTTTTAAATTCTCTCTCCTGGTTCTATTTTCCAGGTCAGCAGTTTTTCCAATGAGATATTTCACATTGCCTTCTATTTTTTCATTTGTTTGGATCTGTTTAATGGTATCTTGATTTCTCATAAAGTCATTAGCTTCCATTTACTCCAGTCTAATTCAGAAGGAATAATTCTCTTCAGTGAGCTTTTGAGATTCTTTTTCCATCTGGCAAATTTGACTTTTTAAAACATTCTTCTCCTCACTGGCCTTTTGGGCCTCTTTTGCCATATGAGTTAGTCTATTTTTAAGGTGTTTTTTTCTTCAGTATTTTTGGGTCTCCTTTAGAAGGCTGTTGGCCTGCTTGTCATGATTTTCTTGCATCATTCTCATTTCTCTTTCCACTTTTTCCTCCACTTCTTTCACTTGATTTTCAAAATCCTCCTTGAGCTCTTCCATGGCCTGTAACCAACTCATATTTTTCTTGGAAGCTTTTGGTGCAGGAGTTCTGACTTCATTTTCTTTCTCCCATTCCATGCTTTGATCCTTTTTGTCCCCCCAAAAAGGAGTCCAAAGTTGGATTGCTGTGCTTGCTTTGCTTCCTTTGCTTGCTCATGTTGCCACTCAATTACTTGACTTTTGAGCTCCACAGTAGAACTCTGCTTCCAGAGGGGAGAGCTTTGTCCCAAATTGCTGGAGTTTTTGCATCTGCCAGAGCTATTAGGAGGGTGCTGTTTCTACAGTCCCCACAAACTCTGGCTCACTGGTCACACATCTGAGGACCACCACTCAAGACCATGATCCAGATCCAGGCAGGTTAAAGCAAGAGTAATACCCTCTGAATATTTGCTTGGTCCCCCTATGATCTGCAGGCTGGGACCTCTAAAGCAGACCTGTGGAGGTGGCTGCAAGTCTTCCATGCCCCCCCCACTTCTTGTTCTGGGGGCAGAGGCTGGACTACACCTCTGTTCCCCCCAGTTCCAACAGAGTTCTACACTGACCTTTTCCTTTTTCTTTGGCATTTATGGGTTGATATTTCTGAAACCATGACAGCTGCTATTGATCCACTCTCCCCAAGTCCACTGCAGCCTCTGGCCAGGGTCGCTGTGGGGCTAAAACCATGGATTCACTTGGGTCTGGGTTCTGCTCCCAGCACTCTGCAATGGACCCTTCCTGCTGGCCTTCCAGGCTGCCTTTATCAGCAGATTTGTTTCTCTCTGTCACTTTGTGGGTTCTGTAGCTCTACAGTTTGTTTAGAGTCATATTTTATAGGTGTTTGAGGTGGTTGTGGGGGGAGCTCATGGAGTTTTCCTGCTTTCATGCTGCCATATTACTTCTACCCCCATAATCAGATATTTAAGTCAAAAGTCTGTTACCATTGTTGCACAGGCCAAAAATTCCTTAGTTCCTTCCATCACAAAGTTTCCCACTGATGTGTGAGCATTTGAAAATACTAATCAATTAATTAGATGCACCAAATAATTGTGCCTGAAATCACACTTGTGTTGGTAGCAGAAGGATGTTATTGTGGTTCCAGATATGGGATAAGGGCCGAGAGACTTTCAGGCATTGTCTGTGGTGGTTTGATCAGACCTCTATCAGAAGCCGACAAACTGCCTCCTTCCTGCCAGCTGGAGCCATGGTACATCAAGGCAACATGAGATTCTGCTGAGGAGCTGGATGGATGCATGTCTTCTGAGCCTGGTCATGGTGGCTGCCCCAAGCAGCTCGACCTGCCCTCAGGAGCATGGAGGTCAGAGTTGGGGCCCATCCAGCCTCCCCCCCAGGGATTCTGGGACCCGTCCCCAGGTCTGAGGATGCACTGACCAATGCCAGGTCTGGCCAGGGCCAGTGGATATCCTGCTGTCCTGACATCAGTGTGTCACTGAAGTAGGAAATGGTGATTTCTTTCTGAATCTGTACAAAATAGAGGGCATTTTGTCTCCCATTACAATGGGAGCTCTTTGAGGGCAGAACTCGCTGCTTGCCTTGCATTGTTGCTATCCCAGCACTTGGCATATGTGCTTAATAAATACCTATCAAGTGACTGAAGTAACAGGAAGAGCATTATGTGTAATTTTCATTTTCAACTTAGATCAACTCAGTAAACATTTCTTCAGCTCCTATGAGGTGCAGGCAGGAGCGTACAGGATTAGCTAAACAGTCGGCTGAGAGGGCCAGACCTAAACTTACGGCTTGCCTCAGGCCCAACAAGGCACTAAACACCTCCCTCACCTCAGTACTCCATCCATAACCAGAGACAATAACAGGCCCTACTTCGGGTTGTGAAGTTAAGGTAAGGAAATGTATGTCAAGCGTATTTGCCACCTTGACGTGTGCTCTAAATGCTAGTAACTCTTACCATTGCTAGCTATAAATCCAGAGATCCAGGAAGAAAGCTTAGTGGTCATTTCTGAGGTGCTTGGGTTGGGGGCACACCAACTTCTGTCTCCCTGTCCCGTGGACAGTTATTAAGGGAAAGGGTTGGCAAGACATCACTGAAAAGGTAGGTGGTACTACAGCCCTTTCAGACGTCTCCCTGCCTGTCAGCTCAAATTAAGGCATGCTTTATATTTCTAATGGGAGATATAAATACACGTGAGCTTTTATTGATGAGCCTGTTTGCCGTTCTTCTGACATCCTGTCTCAGTGGGAAAATGCCACCTCCACCCACATAGGGCCTCTTTGCATGTCAAAATGCCCTAAGGTTCCTTGAAACTTAGAACCACACAGATACCCTGGTCTGATCATTAATCAGGTCATTAATCAGATCATTATCATTGGTCTCTGACAAGAGAGGAATAAAACCAGGGGATTAATACTTATGCAAGGTGTTGGCTGCTCTCATGGAGGAGGTCCAGCATGGAACCTGGGCTGGAGAAGGATTCCCTGTGGATGTCAAGGTCCTCCCCATGCCCCTGCTTGTAGGTGTTACTGTGCATGCTTTTTATACCAAGCTCCAGAACCTGGCCTTGCCTCTAAAGCCATGACCATTCACAGACCCTTGAAAGCGTTTGGCCTGACTCTTCACCTCGGACAAACCAGGCGGAGCCAGTGAGAATGCCTGCTCCCCAGCTTATGGGAAGCCATATGGCTTCGTGGGTAGACAGCCTGCCTGGGAATCAGGACATCTGACTTCTTCCATCTCCTGGTTCTCTGACCCCTGGGCTAGTCACAGAACTTCTCAGGGTTCTAGGTAATGCTATGCTGTGGAAGAGGTGGTGACCTGTGCCTGTAGAACTTCATTCAAGAGCTCCTTCTGGCAATGGCATCCCACATCTAGTATGAATCTCCTTTTGTTTAGATCAGGGATTCTAGATCATGGAGTCTCTGAGTTCCTGTCTGCATCTTCCATGGTACCTTTGCCAGCCATGTTAATTCCTAAGCAAGGTCTGCTCCTGGCTCTGAGTTTTTAATACTTGTACCTCAGAGTGTGAGGAAGTTGCAATTATTATACCCATTTTACAGTTGGGGAAACAGAGGCAGAGGTGAAGTGACTTGCCTAGGGTCACACAACTAGCTAGTGTCTGAGGCTGAATTTGAACTCAGGTTGTCCTGTCTTCAGGTCCAGACCTTTATCTACTGTGCCACCTATCTGCCTAACATGGAGTCAGGAAGACACGAGTCTGAATCCTGCCTCAGACACTTACTAGCTACAAGAGTCAGGGTGAATCGCTTTATCACTGTAGGCCTGTTTCCTAATCTGGTAAGTGAAGGTGTTGGACTTAATGCCCTTTGAGGTTACTGAGTATAAAGCTCTGAATCTGTGATCCTCTGACTTTATTCAGTATCTCAACATCTTTAAAGTTCAGAGTGAGTGCTAGGGTAACTTTGAATAGCCATGGCATTCATGACATATGTTGTTGAGAGAACACCTATTGAAAATCATGATAGGTGACTAGGAGATGGCTGGCAGGCACCTCTGGTCCTGCCCTGCCCCTGTCCTTTCTTCCCTTTCCCCCATTGTTCCCATGTCACTTCTCAGTAATCTCCATACCCCACAACTGCAGGTCCATTGATTTTTGTATATTCAACTCTACCCCTCAACTGTGCTTGGATACATCAATAGTCACACTTTCAATGTCCATTTCCCCTCACATTCACTGTTCTTGTCATGATCTGGTCAGATTCTGTTCTCCTAATCTGACCCTGTACTGTAACACCAAGGAAAGGCCACCCCTCCAGGATCCTTGGCCTTACAATCTCAATCTAAATGGCCATGGATCCTGGAACAAATAGAGACACTTTGCTTTGTACTCCTTGCCGACTGCGCCATAATGTACTGTAACACCAAGGAAAGGCAACTTCCCAAGGTTCAGAATACCAGCATAGGGGCTCTCCATTTTATTCAGTGACAAACCAAGAACAGAGAAGATCAAAACATGACATCATTCAAAATACAGCATTTACTAAATGTGATTAAATAATCTCCAAGTACTACCCCACCCCAGGACCTTACATTCATTCAATCAATTACAAAGTCCCTGTTCTAAATACTACTCCACCCCTAGGCTGTACCTTCATTTAGTCCACCACAAAATCCCTCTTCTCAAATAGAGATTAGTTTCCAAACATAAATAAAGTACCTTCATTTGTTCAATCACAGAGCACAAAAAGGTCAAAAGTTCCCCACCCCTGGATCACAATTGAATCTACCCCAGAGTTACATCAAGTTTAAGCACAGCACTTAATACCCAAATGAAGGTCTTTTCTTCATCTTGACACTAGGCAAGTTCTCAGCAATCTTAGTTCCTGGGGAGACAAGGCTTAGCAAGGCCACAAGATACATTGCCAGTCTCTTCATTAATTCATCCTTTGTCTGCAGAACAGTCCTAGAACCCCTGAAAACATTAGCAAAACCCTGTCCCAGGATTTCTGTAAACATACAACAAGAAAATCCTTCTTTAGGGCTTCTGAACCAACAGAAAGGTTCCCAGACCCCTGCAACAACAGCACTGTCCTTCACCAGTGGACAGTATTCACTCTCTGT
>NW_027186751.1:0-27474 GCF_028583685.1 Petaurus breviceps papuanus | reverse complement strand
TTTAATTAGATCTATTTTTGCTTTTGCTTTATCTGAGATAATAATTGTTACCCCTGCTTTTTTTTTACCTTTACCCTGCAGGTATCCCTTTTTTTCAAATGTGTTTCTTGTAGACAGCATATTGTAGGATTATGGTTTTTAATCCATTCTGCTATCCTCCTCTGTTTTATGGGACAGTTCATCCCACTCACATTCACAGTAATGATGACTATCTGTCTCTTTCCCTCCATCCTATTCCCTCCCCTGCTTATGTTTTTGTTTCTTCCTTCTCCTTTCCCATCCATAACCTTTTTCCATTTTACCACCACCTCCCTGAGTATCCCTTCCCTGTGATCCCCCCTTCTTTAGCTACCCTCTCCCCTTACAACTATTTCCCTCCCTTTTAATCTCCTCCTCCTTTTTTATCCCCCCCCCCCTTAGCCTCCTACCACCTATAGGACAAAATAGATTTTTGTACTGATTAGAGTATGTTATTCCCCTTTAACCGCAAACCAATGAGAGTAAATTTCATTCAGTGCTCCTCTCCCTTCCTCCTTTCCCTCTATTTAATGAGTTTTTGTTCTTTTCATGTTAGAATCTTTTTTTTTTAAAGCAATTGGGGTTAAGTAACTTGCTCAAGGTTACACGGCCAGTTATTACTTCTGGGTGCGGTGCTGAGTATCTGAGCCCGGATTTGATCCAGGTCATCCCGACACTGGAGCCGGTGCTCTTACTCACTGAGCCACCTGGCCGTCCCTAAGCAATTGGGGTGAAGTAACTTGCTCAAGGTTACACTGCCAGGTGTTTCTGGGTGAGTGCTAAGTATCTGAGCCCAGGATTCGATCTCCAGGTCTTCTCAACACTGGAGCTGGTGCTCTTACTCGCTGTGCTACCCGGCCGCCCCTCATGTTAGAATCTTAAACTTAACTGATAATGTTGATCCTTCTTTAAACCAGAACCAGTGATAATAATGCTCAATTGATGTTCCTCTCCCTCTTTCCTTCCCCCCTACTATACTGTGTTTTTGCCTCTTTTTATGGCATAATTTATCTTTTTATGTCTCACCCTTTACTTTTATCCCATAACAGTCCCTTCAACACCCTTAATAAGATTACTTTCGTCAGATTTTTTCATTTATACTCACACCCTCTACTTATGTATAAACCTTTTAAAAGTCATGATAATCATATAAATTTCGATATTGACAGTTATCAGCTTCTCATATAGGGATGTAAACATTTTGCTCTTATTGCATCCCAAGTTATGTGAATGTGTGCGTGAGTTTGCTTGTGTGCATGTGTGTATGTGTGAGTGTGTGTTTTCAGTGTTTACCTTTTTATGTATTTTGTGAGTCTTGTTAATTGGAGATCAAATTTTCCATTGAGATCTGGCTTTTTCATCAGGAAAGTCTGGAAGTCCCTTATTTCATTAAATGACCATCTCCTTGCCTGAAAGATTTTTTTCAGTTTTGCTGGGTAGTTAATCCTTGGTTGCAGTCCTAGCTATTTTGCCTTATGAAATATCAAATTCCAATCCTTCCGATTTTTTAATGTAGAAGCTGCTAGGTCCTGTGTGATCCTGACCATAGTTCCACAATTTTTGAATCGTTTCTTTTTGGCTGCCTCCAATATTTTCTCCTTAATCTTGTAATTCTGGAATTTGGCTACTGTATTTCTTGGAGTTTTCAATTTGGCATCTCTTTCAGGAGGAGACCAGTGAATTGTTCTGATAACTACTTTACCTTCTTTTTCTAGGACTTCAGGCCAGTTTTCTTTGACAATCTCTTGGAGGATGTTGTCCAGGCTGCTTTTTTCATTATGGCTTTTCGGTAGACCAATAATTGTTAAGTTATCTCTCCTGGATCTGTTTTCCAGGTCAGTTGTTTTTCCAGTGAGATATTTTACACTTTCTTCCAATTTTTCACTCTTCATTTTTTATTTGATTGACTCTTGGCAGATCATATGGTCCTGACCTTCAATTTGACTGATTCTAAATTTTAGTGAATTATTTTCTTAGTTTTTGAAGGTCCTTTTTTAGGGAGGTATTTTCTCAGTACTAACCAACAATAGCATAGGAACATAAGTATGTACTAAGCATAGGATATTGTAGACTATGATAGCACATTCAGCCAAAGTATTTTGAATCTTCCTCACATCGTTCCTTGTTCCTTAGAGGAGGAACTGAGAAGGGAGTGATAAGATAGGTTAATAGAGTCCACAAAAAAGCAAGGTGAAGATAGCACACTGTATAATAGGCTTATAGAATGAGAGTTAGAAGGAACTTTAGAGGCCATTAAGCCCAGTTCCCTCATTTTGTAGGTAAAGAAACTGAGAGAGACCAAGCAGGTGTCTTTCAGAGTCCCATAGCTAATAACCATGGGAAGCATTACTTGAACTCTGGTCTTCCTAACTGAGTCCAAGTCTAGCACTGTACTGTACCACCTAACTGACTGGGGACTGGTGATTCAGCCTTATCTAGTCTCTGCTCCTTTTCTCTCTAGTACATCTTCCTGATATCGGCTTCTCATGCTCAGTCAGTAATTCATTTTTGCTTCTAGTCTGATCACCTGTACTGACTTTGATTTCTGTTGTAGAGAGGTCAAGAAAATGTCCCCATTCCGTAGTCAGCACAGAAAAAAGATTATGCATACAAGTTCCTCAATTCTTCCTCTTCCTCTCCATCTCTGTCACTTGGCTTCTTCCTAGAAGAAAGTTCCTTCCAAGGTCAAAACTACTGAATAACCTAGGACATTATGTAGGTTTGAGGCAGACACTTCTCCAGGCTATTAGTCCCTCATGGTGTTGTCCCTGAGGGAGTGGTTATAACAATAATAATTAGTGACCAGAATTATATACCTTGAGTTTATTATCCTTTAAAAACTAACAGATGGCAAATATCCATAGTAAAAATACAAATCTTAAAACTATCCTTGAGAATGCAAAAAAAACTATACCAGAATTATAATATCATCACAGTTTAAAAAAAACACACACAAAAAACCCTCACAAAACATGTTGGCCATAACCTCCTGGACATAAATGTTGACCTATAAAAATTTAAGAACAAAATTTTTAATAGAGGTTGTCCCATAATTATTAACAACTTCCAAACTACAAGGAAAGAAAACCTCTCAAAAGTACAGTGGCCTAGCAGAATAAATAAAAGCCAGATAGGGATAAGTACATATCATATCTGTCATCCTGTCTCTTATTGAAATTGTCTCAAAGAGGGTTTCAGTGAGCCCACAGAAGATGACCTTATTTATCAGCACCTTCATTCAAATACAAAGAACAATTATTCTATTCAGAAATACAATAAATCATTTGATTATGAAATAGAAAAGATTAATAATAATATAGCTACTTGTCCTAGGACCATTTCTATCCAAAGTTCATCAAATATAAAAAGAGAAGAATGACGGTGGTTATATCATCTGATAGTTGGAGAGCCATTTAAGGTTTGCCAATTTAAACCTCACAACAACCTCATAAAGTAGAAGCTATCATTATCCCCAAGAACAGACCCTAAGACCTTCAGTGACCTCCCGAGGTTCATGTTGTGTTTGTTGTGGGACTTGAATCCAGTCCTTCCTGACTTTAAGCCCAGTACTCTATCTTTGCTGCCTCAGTCCTATGTAGCATAAAGGAGAGTCATAGGCAAGATGTAAGACAAGTGTCTGAACCTCAAATTCATCACCTTTCCCACTTACAATAATACACTGTCTTTCTATGAAAGAAAAGTTTATGGAATCTATGGAATCAACTTGGGGAACAGATTGTGAGTATTAGGGAACCCAGCTGGTGAGAGAGACCAAGCCTTCTCACTGAAACTTCCTATGAACTCTCCAGGTATTTGCCAAGGTGCTCTTGGGACATGAAACCCTTTGACAAGATTCACAGAACGAATCTGTTGCCTCTGTTGGGGGGACCGATCCCAGAGAAGTTCAGAATCTTCCCAAAGCCTTGTTCATATCACTTCAAAGATGTAGTAGCTCGTCAAAAAGACCACATTTAACAATGAATATAAATTTCTGAGAAAGGAAATAAAAAAGAAAGTAAAAGCTCATCTGTGGAGTGGAATTCAGCTACAAAGCCGGAGGGATGTCATGATCAGCTCTGAGAACAAGCAATTCTCACAGGAGAGGAGCAAAGAAAAGGACTGAGCCTATGGGGATAGAGAATGCTTGTGTCACTGCTGCAGCTGATTATGCATTTCATCCCCTGAGCTCTTTTCCCCTT
Organism: Petaurus breviceps papuanus; assembly: GCF_028583685.1. NCBI lineage: Eukaryota > Metazoa > Chordata > Mammalia > Diprotodontia > Petauridae > Petaurus > Petaurus breviceps. The sequence goes on along the minus strand of NW_027186751.1, from coordinate 23,257 downwards.
GATTCACTAATTACATAGGTGCCATTCAAAACCTCTGTACCAGTGCCTTTGACATATTGACTTTCCTGTCATTGAAAGGTTGGAATTTGAAGGGTTTAAATATTTTTATCCTGTTAAATATTTCAGTACTTTTACTGCTATGAATTTAGTTTCCTACCCCATAGCTGTTGTACTCTACAGTGATAGTGAAAGTAATGAATTGATCTTCTTTTCATTAGTTCCTAGATTTAGAGTGAGAAAGGATTTCTGAGGCCATCCAGTCTTACCCCTTAAGTTTACAGATGAGGAAACAGGGGCCCAGAGTGGTTAAGCAATCTGTTCAAAGTTAGTAATTGGAAGGGCTAAGATTTAAAACCAAAATCCAGGCTTTTTTTCTCTCTAAATCATATTGCTATTCACTTAGCTAGCAATCACATTTTCTAAAAATGTAAGCAAGTCTACTTTTTAAATAATGTCAGTTATGATTACATTTTCCAAAGTGGAAAAGTAACCAGTTCTTTCTTGAGAATTGAGTCATTCATCTATGAATGAATTTTTAATAAAACAAAAGGAATATGGATGATGATAAATAACAGGGAAGACAAAGTCTTCTTGGGATAGATGAACTCCTATGATCATAGAATTAGAATCAGGAGGGAACATTGAAGGCTCTAGTTTTTATGGATGAAGAATGGATGGCCAGAAATGTTATATTTCTGACCCAAAGGCAGAGTTTGCTCACAGGCAGCAAATGGCAGATTTGGGATTTTAACCCAAGTAATTTGACTCCAAATCCTCTATTCTTTCCCCTGTGCTATGGTAGCTATGACTAGGAAGAGATTGATTTATTACAGTACACTTTGAAGATTCACAAATTATTCCCTATATGTTTGTGAGAGATAACATGGATATTGCCAATCAAAGCAATTTATTCATTAAACAACTACTATGTCCCAGACATTGTGTTGATTGCTGGTTTATGAAATAATTCTTATAATTCCCATTTTTCATATGAGGGAGCTAAGATTTCAAGAAGCTAGGCACCTTACTTGTTTTCATACAATTAATAAGTTGGCAGCTAGGTGGTCCAGACTCCAATAGACTCTAATGCTTAATAAAATAATTTGTTCTGTGAAGTTTTGATTCAGTCAAAGGACTGCACTTGAAGACCTAAAGGGCCACATGAAGCCTCAAGGCCACAGATTTCCGACCTGTGTTGGGGATGGAGAGTTGGGCCTGGCCAAGAGTCAAGAAGATCTGAGTTCAAATTTGATTTTGTACAAGTCACTTAACCTTTGTTTACCCTAGTTTCTTCAATTGTAAAATAATGACAATAATAGCATCTCTCAAGGTTATTGTGATGATTAAATGAGATAATATGTGCAAAATAATTAATATAGTTTCTGGCACATGGTAGGTACCTCATAGAAGTTTATTCCCTTCTCTCTTCCCTAAGTATAGGAACTGGAAATCAAACCCAAATATATTTAGTTCATTTCTCTTTTCACTAAACCATGCTGCCTTTCCTGGATATTTCCATTATTCTATTTTTTTATTGCAATTTTGTCTCCATTGCTACTTAACTTTAAAGTCTTATGTACATGGCAGGAATTCTTTATAGGGTTATAAGGACATCATGAGGAAGATAGAATATCTAAGGTTGATTGGTTCAAATCCTACCTTTTACATATACTGGGCCTGTGACCTTGAGCAAACAATTTAACCTATTGGTGCTGTATGGAACTTTCTAAAACTACAAATTGCAGACAAACTGTCAACCTGAATTAGTAGGGGAAATATTCTCAGTTGGGAGTTCCATATCAATGAAATAACAGGTCTGAAGGATATCCATATATTAAAAACTTATTGTTTAATGAATTGAAAGTAATTAAAAGCCCAATTGGAAGAGAGAATCCAGTAAGAATTTTCTTTCCCTTGTACAGATCAGGATAATTCTTATAAAATAGCAATAATAGTAAATTCCTAAAATACTTATATCTCTATTATATTAACATATGTTTTTAGTTATGTTTCAATCATGTCTGACTCTTCATGACCCCATTTGGGGTTTTTTGGATTCAAAACCCAAATCTGTCACTTGCTGCCTGTGAGCAAGCTCTGCCTTTGGGCAAAAATCTAACATTTCTGGCCTTCTATTCCTTATCCATAAAATATTTTCTTGGCATATTGGAATGGTCTACTATTTCCTTCTCTAGCTCATTTTATTGATGAGGAAATTGAAGAAAATAGGATTAAATGACTTCCCAGAGTCACACAGTTAGTAAGTGTTTGAGGCTAGTTATGAAAGCCAGTCTTCCAGACTCCAGCCCCATTGGTCTATCCACTTCATCATCTATATAAGATTTTAAATAAAAAAAAAAAATTCAGTTCACATTAAGCAATTTAAGAAAGAAAATCCAATAAGTACATCTAAATCTAATAGTTTAATAACTTTTCTAGCAATTCAATCTCAGATAAAAGGTCAATTTTAATCTTCAACAAACATATTGCAGATTAGTAAAAAGAGGAAGAAGTGAAAGACTGAGTTTTTTTCATTCATCTTTGTAGATCTGCTTCTTCCTCCTTTTCAGCAATTGGAGTGCTGCTCTCTTCCCATATTAATATGCATTTTTTAAAGCAGATATAAGAATTATACTTACAAATGTTAAGCAACTATGGACAAACTCATAGAAAAATAAACCAGAAAGTTCCAAAGAGCATATTGAATTTGAATGGAATATAATCTGAAAAATGGTTATTACCGATAATTCAGTGAGAAGCTCTAGCTCAAGTCTGTGGGTCATCTTGGAAAGGAGAAAGTGTATGATTTGGGAAGAGTAATTTCCATAATCAGTGTGCTATGCCTTGGAAATAGCACGTTCTCTTGTTTTAGAAAACAAAATCCCAAAATGGGCTAGCTCAGATCTGCTCAGACTCATAGTTTGTGCAAGAAGGAAGATAATGATTTTAATCAAAACAGACGGAAAAAAAGACCTGTCTCCTATATTGCCATTAAACTTCAAACAAAATGAGTTGAATGCTAAGTATAACATTAAATGTGTAAATTATGCAGAATAATCATTCTCTTACCCACAAACTATATAATTTACAAATTCATGATGGCTGTAATTATTTCAGATACGATGCACTTAAAGTCTCTACACCCTCTTCACTCTGGAACTTTAGTGTGATCCGTGACAATTAGGAGATAGCCTTCTTAATACGTATGTTCCTTAGAATGGATGATAGGATTGAATTAAGGCTTGCATATATTACCATTGGAACAAATATGTTAGGTAGATACTGAAACTGAAAATCAAACATGCTCCTTCCTAAACAATTTGAGAAGCTCCAACAGCAAAATAAATTGATATTGGTAACAATGACAATGATAATGAAGAAGATGATAATAAACTATCATCAGTATTATAAGGTTTTTTTTTTTCTTTTTAATTTATACTGCCTTTTTGTCATTGTTCAGTTGCATCTGTCTCTACACGATCTCCATGGATTTGGGTTCATTTTTTTGTTTTTTGTTAAAGATACTGGAGTGGGAGCCAAGATGGTGGAATAGAAGCAATAACTTTTCTAAGCTCCTCCGTGAATCCCAACACTAAACTTTAAAAAAGTGAATCTAAACAGATTTTGGAGTGTCAGAATCCACTAGGAGACAGAGCATAGTAGAATCCAGCCCAGGAAAGTGCTCACGTGGGTCTGAGCAGGAGGAGTGTGGAGGAGCACATGGGGGCTGCAGCAGCTCAGCCTAGAGAGCAGACTACAGAGGAGAGAGAAGGAGTCTCAGCGGGCAGACTCACCCACCCCAAGGGTGACTCACAGCCATCTCACTAGCATCTCACTCGGGTTGGGAGGATCTATTGGAGCCGGCTAAGAAAGGGCTCAGAGCTCCCAGCAGACACAGCAGTGTCTCCTGGGGGAAATTTCCTGCTTGTTTTTCCAAGGGCCAGGATGACAAACTAAATTCTGGCTGCTCCCATTCCCCCTCCCTGACCTAGAAAACCCAGAGATAAGTGTCCCACCCAGAGTGAAATCCTGAGATAGTGGAAAGAGCCTCAGGTTGGGAGACATTGAGAAGGGGTGTAACTGAGGCAGCAAGGAGTCTGAAGAGAAGAGGGGGAGGGGTACCAACAAGCCCCACCTCACCTAACCACCAAAAGCCTGCTTGAGAGGTATCCCAGGGGCATAGAGGAAGAAATCTGAAGTGGCCTGAACATCCTGCCTCCACAAATTACTCTGTGAGCTTCAGCATAACTCAGGGGAAACACTGAGACTCATGTACTGGGCCTCAATCTAGACACCCAGAAGCTACAGCACACAAAGTCGACAACCAGGCTTTCAGCACCCAGCCTGAGAAATTAGGAAATAGGAAATTACAATGGGAAGGAAGGAAGCTGAGAAGGAGAAGGGGAAGGCAAGAAAATCTATTAGAGACTATTATACTGATCAAGAGCAACCAAATGCAGAGGACAACATGGACTCTATACTCACAGCAGAGAACACAGAAGGAAATATGAACTGGTCTCAAGCCCAAAAAGCATTCTTGGAGGAGCTCAAGAAAGATTTTAAAGGCCATAATAGGGAGGTAGAAGACAAATTTAAATCTACAGTGACCAAATTGGAAAAAAGTCTCACTGAAGAAAACAAATCCTTAAAAAGTAAAATTAGTGAACTAATTGGAGAAAATACCTCCCTATAAAAGGACCTTAAAAATAACTAAAGAAAATAATTCACTAACAATTACAATCAGTCAAATATAAGCTCAGGACTCTATGATTCACCAAGAGTCAATCAAACAAAACATGAAGAGTGAAAAATTGGAAGAAAGTGTAAAATATCTCACTGGAAAATCAACTGACCTGGAGAACAGATCCAGGAGAGATAATTTAAAAACTATTGGTCTACTGGAAAGCCATGATGAAAAAAAGCAGCCTGGACAACATCCTCCAAGAGAATGTCAAAGCAAACTGTCCTGAAGTCCTAGAATCAGAAGGTAAAATAGTTATCGAAAGAATTCACCAGACTCCTCTTGAAAGAAATCCCAAATTGAAAACTCCAAGAAATATAGTAGCCAAATTCCAGAATTACAAGATTAAGGAGAAAATACTGCAAGCAGCCAAAAAGAAACAATTCAAATATTGTGAAACTACAGTCAGGATTACACAGGACCTAGCAGCTTCTACCTTAAAAAACTGGAGGGATAGGAATTTGATATTTCGTAGGACAAAAGTGCTAAGACTGTAACTAAGAATTAACTACCTGGAAAAGTTGAGCATAATCTTTCAGGAAAGAAGATGGTCATTTAATGAAATAAGGGACTTCCAGACTTTCCTGATGAAAAAGCCAGATCTCAATGGAAAATTTAATCTCCAATTACAAAACTCAAGAAAGACATAAAAAGTTAAACAAGGAAAACAAACACTGACACATGCACACATGCACACTCACACACACATGAACATAACTTGGGATACAATAAGAACAAAATGTTTACATCCCTCTATGAGAAGCTGATAACTGTCAATATCAAAATTTATATGATTATCTTGACCTTTAAAAGGGTTATACATAAATACAGGTTGTGGGTATAAATGAATGCATGTGATGATAAAAAAAATTTATTAAAGGGGTCAAAGGGACTGTAATGGGATAAAAGGAAAGGATGAGACAGAAAAAGGCAAATTATACCATGAAAACAGGCATAAAAATACATTATAGTAGGGGTGAAGGAAAGAGGGAGAGGAATATCAATTGAGCATTATTCTCACTGGTTCTAGTTCAAAGAGGGATCAACATAATCAGTTAAGTTTAAGTTTTTAACATGGAAAGGCACAAAAAATCATTAAATAGAGGGAAAGGAGGGAGGAAGAGGAGCAATGTATGAAATTTGCTCTCATTGGTTTGGGGTCAAAGGAGGAATAGCATACTGAGATAAAAATAAAAATCTATTGTGTCCTATAGGCAGTAGGAGGGCAAGGGGGAATAAAAAGGGAGGGATTAGAGGGGATGGATATATTAGTAAGGGAAGAGGGTAGGTAAAGAAGGGGGGTCACAGGGAGAGAATACTGAGGGAGGTGGTGGTCAGAAGGAAAATCCTTAAGGAGAGGAAGGGAGAAGGAAGAAACAAAAACATAAGCAGGGGAGGGAATAGGATAGAGAGAAAGAGATAGATAGTCATCATTACTGTGAATGTGTGTGGGATGAACTCTCCCATAAAACAGAAGAGTATAGAAGAATGGATTAAAAACCATAATCTTACAATATTCTGTCTACCAGAAACACATTTGAAACAAAGGGATACCCACAGGGTAAAGGAAAAAGGCTGCAGTAGAATATATTATGCCTCAGCTAAAGTAAAAAAAAAAAAAAAGCAGGGGTATCAATCCTTATATCAGATGAAGAAAAAGGAAAAATAGACCTAATTAAAAGAGATAAGGAAGGAAACTACATCTTGCTAAAAGGCACCATCAAGAATGAAGCAATATGATTACTTAACATATATGCACCAAGTGGTATAGCATCCAAATTCCTAGAGGAGAAGTTAAGGGAATTAGAGGAAGAAATAGATAGCAAAACTGCACTAGTGGGAGACCTTAATCTCCCCCTCTCTGAACTTGATAAATCTAACCTCAAAATAAACAAGAAAGAAAACAAGGAGGCAAATAGAATTTTAGAGAGGCTAGATCTGATAGATCTCTGGAGAAAACTGAATGGGGATGAAAAGGAATATACTTTCCTCTAAGCAGTTCATGGCACATACTCAAAAATCAACCATGTACTAGGGTATGAAAACCTCACAATTAAGTGCAGAAAGGCAGAAATATTAAATGCATCCTTCTCAGATCATGTTACAATAAAAATTATATGCAATAAAGGGCCATGGAAAGATAGACTAAAAACTAATTGGAAATTAAAAAAAAATAATCCTAAAGAATGAGTGAGTCAAACAAGAAATTATAGAAACAATCACTAATTTCATTCAAGAGAATGACAATAATAAGACAACATACCAAAATTTGTGGGATGCTGCAAAGGTAGTTCTTAGGGGAAGTTTTATATCACTGAGTGCATACATGAATAAATTAGAGAAAAGGGAGGTCAATGAATTGGGCATGCAATTGAAAAAGCTAGAAAAAGAACAAATTGAAAATCCCCAATTAAATATTAAATTAGAAATACTGAAAACCAAAGGAGAGATTAAGAAAAATTGAAATTAAGAAAACTATTGAATTAGTAAATAAAACTAAGATCTGACTTTATGAAAAAAAAAAACAATAAAATTGATAGACCCTTAGTCAATATGACAAAAAAAGAAAGAAGAAAACCAAATTATGAGTATCAAAAATGAAAAGGGTAAATCTACCTCCAATGAAGAGGATATCAAAACAATAATTAGGAATTATTTTCCCAACTGTATGCACATAAATTTGACAATGTTAGTGAAATGGATGGATATTTACAAAAATATAAGTTGCCCAGATTAACTGAAGAGGAAGTAAATTACTTAAATAACCCCATCTCAGAAAATGAAATCAAATAAGCCATCAGTTATAGCCCTACGAAAAAATCTCCAGGGCCAGATGGATTTACTATTGAATTCTATCAAACATTTAAAGAAAAATTGTTTCCAATACTCTATAAATACTTTGGGAAAATTAGTGAAGAAGGAGTCCTACCAAATTCTTTTTATGACACAGATATGGTACTGATACCTAAATCAGGAAGAAATAAAACAGAAAGAAAATTATAGCCCAATTTCCTTCATGAATATAGATGCCAAAATTTTAAATAAAATATTAGCTAAAAGACTAAAGCAACTTATCACAAGAATAATACACTTTGATCAGGTAGGATTTATTCCAGGAATATAAGGATGGTTTAATTTTAGGAAAATCATCAGTATAATTAATCATATCAACAATAAAACTAGCAAAAAACACATGATTATCTCAATAGATGCAGAAAAGGCTTTTGACAAAATACAACATCCATTCCTATTAAAAACATTAGAAAGTATAGGAATAAATGGAGCTTTCCTTAACATAATAGGTAGCATCTATTTAAAACCATCAACAAGTATTATATGTCATGGGGATAAGCTAGAAGCATTTTAAGTAAGATCAGGGATCAAACAAGGGTTTCCACTATCACCCCTCTTATTCAATCTGGTACTAGAAATGTTAGCAGTAGAAATTAGAGTAGAAAAAGAAATCAAAGGAATCAAATTAGGCAAAGAAGAGAGCAAGCTACCACTCTTTGCAGATGATATGATGATACACTTAGAGAATCCTAGAGAATCAAGTAAAAAACTTCTTGAGACAATAATTTTGGCAAAGGTGCAGGATATAAAATAAATGCATATAAATCCTCAGCAGAAACAGCAGCAGAAGGAGGAGGTGGAAGTAATGAGGATAATGGTGTTGATGATTAATCTGGACCTATAATTTAATAGCTTTGGAAACTCCCAGTATGAACATTTCCACTGAAAAGACTGGTAACAAACATTATACAGAAGGTTTAAGTAACTTAACCATTGGTCATGTTTATAATAAATACATACCTTGTATATAACAGAAGCAGGACATGGAAAATTTTTTGTAGATTTGCTGTATCTTTGATTCCATAGAAGTAAGGAATGCTAAAAGAAAAAAAAACACCCTTTAGTCCAATGTAGAATGTGGCAAAATGCCTGTAGTCAGGAAGACATCTTTCTGAGTTCAAATCTGAACTCAGACACTTACTAACTGCATGACACTATTTACTTCAGATTTTTCATCAGTAAAATAAGAAGGAAATGGCAAAATATTACAGTATCTTTGCCAAGAAAACCCCAAGTAGGGTTATAAAAAGTTGGCCATATCTGAAGATGGCTGAATGGCAATGATTCTTCAATTTATAGTCTTAGGAAGTTAAGTTACATGCCCAGGGTCATACTGTCGATGTATTCTCAGAAGCAGGTCTTGGACCCAGGTCATGCTGAATTCACAATCAACCCTAGGTAATGTGGTCTTTACATACTATATAATGCTGTGTTTTCAATAGAAAGACTGGAAGCCATAATATTTTCTATAGTAGTGCTATGTTTCAAATTGGACCTATGATTTCATTAGGATGGTAAACTCCCAGTATGAAAACTACCTCTACTAATAAAAATCTGCATGCATACATTATAGGTGAATTAGTTACTAGGATCATATTTCTCTCTATTGGCAAATGCCCTAAATCATTTGGGTTCCCATAATGTGCTTACTTATGTATCATTTCTCATCATTTAGTAAAGCATTACTTAACCTTGTGATAAAGACCTAAGAAAGTTGTATTAGATACATTTGCAAAGGAAACACAATGAACTGATGACCTTGTAAGTCAAAGTTGAAATATAACAAGTGTAGATCAAATTTTATTTGAGGAAGAGTGTCATATGGATTTGAATATATGTGACTTATCTTTTGGTACATTTTAAATTGATATTTTAAGAAGTATTTGCCAAGTAAAATGTTTCTACCAAGAGGAAGATGTTGAGGAGAAAGGGTATGTCACACTGTCACAGATGTAAAGTTGGAAGGGACTATAAAAGTAATTTCCTTATTCAGAGATGAAGAAACTAAGAGCTAAAGAAGTGAAATGATTTTCCCAAAGCCTCATTGTCAAAGGTTAAATTTAGCATGGGTCTTGAGCATCCAAGTAAGGGCTCTTTGCCAATGGATGAAGGGAATATAGGACCATGGAAGATGGAAAAGAAGGGAAAACCTATTAGAAAAGGAAGAAGAGACAATTATTCACCAAAGCTATTGGTGCTTGGAGGAAAATTAAACTACTATGTTATATCCAACTATTGAGAAAGACATGTAGATTTCTAGCAGTATTAACTCACATCTATTTTGCTGTCATAGTTGATAGAGTATTGGATTGGGGGTTTGAAAGACCTGAATTCAAATCCTGCCTAAAACACTTAACAGCTATGAGACACTGGGCAAATAATTTAAACTCTGCAAACCTTAGTTTCATCCCTTGTAAAATGGGAATAATAATAGCTCCTACATCAAAGAGTTGTTGTGAGGATTATATGATGAGGTGATTTATATAAGGCTCTCTGCAAATATTAAAGGACTATGCATTATACATATGCTATGATTATCAATTTTATTATGGTGATGTTCAGAACAAAGAACTAGTTCAAGAGAATGTATTCAGGGAGTGTAAGGTTTGGTTTTTCCAGTTTATCAAGAGAATTTTTGCATATTAAAACAGGGGGATAACAAAAAAAAAAACAGATGTGAAGTTAAAACTATTGGAATCCTTTGTGTGAGCTTTATTCAACTTTATGAAACCACTTCATTTGGATACCACCACCTTTCTCACCATTCATTGTACCATTTGAGCAACGGCGGTTGATAAAGGTGACCAAAAGAAAACCATGGTGGAGGTGACATTATTTTAAGGCTGTTCATGGATCAATTCTCACAATATCCTCAATAAGGAAATATTACAAAGATAGGGAAAAGATCATATAATTTATATTTCTACCATCTTTGGGGGGCAAAATGCCTAAGCTTTTATCAGTAGCTATTTAACAACACAGGCTTATTTCTTATCTCTATCAAAACTTTAAAAGATTTTGAGGTCTATGCACTCATCAAGGACATCTGTAAGGAAGATAAAAACAAGAATAGACAGACTTCCACAGGTAACACCCTTCAGCATATTACATTTTCTTATCACATAACTAAGAAATATGCCATATGATTCTATGAATTTTTAAATTTAAGAAAATCTTAGGCATGGTTCTATGAAATTTAAAATATAACTAAGCAAATCTTAGGTATGATTTGTAGCAGCAAGCACCCCAAGTGTCCTCAGGGTTTGCTGCCCATACAGGTTCTTGGATCTGCTTTGATAAAGGAAAGCAACTCAAAATGGGTTAACAAGCTTACTTTAATCAGTCAGATATGTATCGTTTACCTCGTTCAGGGGAAAAAGGTCAGCACCCCGAACTTCAGAATATACAGACAGAATTATCAAGACAGAAACAGATCAAGTATACAGCTTTCCAAACTGTGCAACCATTACATCCATACCAAACAACATCTGGGTTTCAAAGTCGGGGGGCTCTGGACAATGGCTAGCCCAGAGTTTCATCAAATCACAGAGCACTTCTCAAAGTGAGCCCCCAAAACAAAGCTACACATCAGGGCTTATACAGCCTTCTCCTGGCTCAGAGAATGTAACAACCTTCTGGACCCACTGGCCAATCAAGAAGTATCTACCGAAAAACAAGCCTCCCACCCCAGGCTCCAGGTGCACTTTTGCCTAGGGGCAGGGAAGATCTTTAAATTTGCATTTCCATTACATGATTCTGTCCATGAAATTTAAAATTTCAAGACAGTGTTAGACTACAAAGAAGAAAATGCAGCCTTGAAGATTTTTGTCAGACAAGTTGTCTCTCATTTGTACACTCTTTGGTGCCATAGTGAGAACTCTAGATTTAGGGTTAGTTTAGAGGATTTGGGCTTGAATCTGGACACTGCCACCTTTTACTTAGACCTTCTGGGCCTCAGCTTCCTCAACTACAAAGTGAGGGGTTGAACCAGATGACATTTAAGACTCATTCTGGCTGCAAATATATGATTCTATAGGATTCCATGAAAGAAAGTATGGCATTATACTCAAGTAAGGTGTTAAACGGTGTGATCCATATTTGCTTGCATGGTTTGCTTATATCACAGAAAATAGTTGGAATAAGGCCTATGTAAAAGAAATATTACCATATGAATTGTGAAACTTTCAAAACTTGAATCCCATTTTTGCCACTTAACTATCTACACTGGATGGGCAAGTTACTTAGACTCATTTGGCCTCAGTTTCCTTATCAGCAACATGAAGGGTGTGACTTAGGTTTGATCTATGGTCCCTTCCAGTTCTATCCCATCAAATATATGTGAGGTTGAAATAATGTATGTTAGTTACTTTTCAACCCTGAAAGTTCTATGCTGCATGTCCCAAAAGTATTAGTGCAGTTTTAAGCTGTTAAATCTTTGGGGATACCCTGAATAAATGTCAGTTATAACATATTTGATGCTAATTATGACTTGGATCTAAAAAGTAATATAAAAGGAAGCCTGAGAAAATATATGGTTGTTAAATAATATGACTGATCATGTATGAAAATGAGAAACAACAAGGGGACTAACAAACTAAATAGTTGTTGGCATCCCTGAGATCCTTGTTCTATTCAATTTTGCAAGAGCTTAATATTTGCCAAGTACTATGTTAAGCACTGGGGATGCAAAGAGAGAATAAAAATGTCTCCTATCAGAGTTGACATTCTTCTGGGATAATATGACATATAAACAAGCTATTGAAAAAAAAAGAATTTGAAATTCCTAGGGAAAAAAGGAGTAATTGCTACTAACAGATGGGGCATGGACAATCAAGGAAGTTCTTGAGTGGAAGTTGTCAAGAGCTAAGCTTGGAAGTGAGCTTGGGTTCTTTAAGTTGGAGCTGAGGAGGGAATACCTCATGGGCAAAGGACTAGAAATAGGAAACTGAATTTGACAGTCAAGAAACACGTATTAAGTTATAACTGTGGTAGGCACTGTGCTAAGGAATGGAAATGCAAAGGAAGGCAAAACTCATTATTGCTCTTGAACTTGCAGTCCTAACGGGATGCCAAAAGCAAATAACTACATATAAGCAAACTAAATACAGGCTAAATTGGGAATAAACAACAGAGAGAGGGCACTGGAATTAAGGGGTATTAGTAAGGTTTCCTGTAGCAGTTCAGTTTCAATGGGGGTTTGGGGGGCATGGATAATCCAGTTGGGCTGGAAAAGGAGAAAACAAATTGTGCTTAATACATCCTCTCTTCAGGGATTTATTGGAAAAGAAAAATAAAGACTAGAGTTGCCCAACTAGAAAGACATGACTGGCTTGCTCTCTACATAAAAGGAAGAAGTAGCTATAAATATCAATACCACCTTAGTTTTAAAAATGTTAAAAATGCTAATTAAATTAATTAATTTATTGTGATTAAAATAAGGAATCAGGTTGGAGTACTATTTATTACCAACATTCAATTCTCCTTTTTTTCCTCTGCCTCTTACAAACTTTATTTCCTTCAAGTGCCACCTATTACATGAAGCCTTTCCTGATTCCTCTAGTGAGTAGGCTTCCCACACATATTTCCTTGTATTCTGCATACATGAGTTTTTATATACCTATATAGAGAGATGCATGTACATATGAATACACATATATTTAAGTGCACTTATTGTCCCCCCACCCCTGTACAATAAAATATGAGTCTTAAATGTCATCTGGTTTAACCGCTCACTTTGCAGATGAGAAAGCTGAGGCCCAGAGGGTCTAGGTAAAAAGTGGCAGTGCTCAGATTCAAGCCCAAATCCTCTAAAGTAATCCTAACATATTCCTTGAGGATAGATATGTTTTCATTCTGTCTTTTTCTTCTCATTGAGACAGCTGGGTGGTGCAGTAGATGGAACACTAGGCCTGGAGTCAGATTTCATCTCACATGTTTCCTAGTTGTGTGACCCTAGGCAAGTCAATTAACCTCTGTATGCCTCAGCTATAAAATGATAATAACACCTGTTTCACAAAATTGTTGTGAAGAACAAATGAGATCATATTTATTTCTTAAAAAGTGATTAGCACAATGCTAAATAAATACTTATTCCTTTCCCCTTCCCATTGGAAACACAGCTCCTATCACATAGTAGATTCTTAATTGCTGATTGATTGATGTCAATAAGATCGGTTAGACTTACATGCTCTTTTAAGGCCTTTCACAGCTCTAGATTTACTATCCTATTGTTGAATGCTTTTTATTGATGTACTAAGGGATAGTCTTTTAGTAATTTCTAAGAAGAGTCCAATGAAGTTCTCTTATCTGAAAAATGAAAGGGTTTTGCCCAATGGCCCAATGAACTCTAAAGGCCCTTTCAATTTTCAATCTCTGGTCATATTATTTTAAGTAGGAATGGATATTTTATAACTTTCAAGTCAAAGCTGAGATTGTTTTTAAATGCAGCATAAGAATATAGAAAATGCTGAATTCCTGAAACTGTTTTCATGAAATCATTCTTTTATTTAAAGCAGAGAACAGATATCATTGTTAGTAGCTTACTAATTACAAAGGTATATACGCCCAAAAGTCTCCTACAATATGTGGTGAAAAAATATTTGTGGTGGCTAGGTGGCACAGGGAATAGAGTACTGGCCATGGAATCAGGAGGACCTGAGTTCAAATCTGCCCTCAGACACTTCACACACACACACACACACACACACACACACACACACACACACACTAGCCATGTGACCTTGGGCAAGTCACTTAACCCTAATTGCCCGACCTTTCCCCCTCCAAAAAGCAAAAAAAAAAAAATCCTACTATTTTCTGAACATTTGCTGCACAGCATTCTTAGAGACTCCCATATAAATCTTCTTTTGATGACTGTAATAGTAATGGAATTTAAAAATCCCCCTGTATTGGCTTGGTTTTTGGATTGATTGTGTTAAAACCCAGAGCTTGTGAATCCCACTTATGGGATGAACTTGTTGATGTGAAAAGAGAGTGCTGAACAGGGAGGAACTGGTGACATAAATTTAGAGAGACACAAGCAAAGAGAGAAGCAGAAGAACTTTTTGGAAGCAGCATCTTGGAGGCAGAGAGAGATGGAGAGGATTGCTGAGGGCCAGTTTGAATTTCCCAGGACTTTTGAGAGCTGCCACCCAGAGCTGCCAAGGACTGAGGAGACATGACTGTTATGCTGGTACTTTGTCTGTCTGTTTTGATGTTGTTTTGCCAGATTTGTTCACTGGTGAAAGACAGTCCTGTTGTTGCAGAGGTCCTGGAACCTTGCTGTTGGATTAGAGCTCCTGAGACTGTTCTGCAGACAGAGAGTGCATTGTGCTCACTGGTGAAGGCCAATGCTGTTGTTGCAGAGGTTCTGGAACCTTGCTGTTGGTTCAGAAGGCCTGAAGAAGGATTTTCTTCTTGTATGTTTACAGAAATCCCGGAAGAGTGTTTTGCTAATGTTTTCAGGGGTCCTAGGACTGTTCTGCAGACAGAGAATGAATTAATGAAGACACTGGCAATGTATCTTGTGGCCTTGGTAAGCTTTGTCTCCCCAAGAACAAAGAATGCTGAGAACTTGCCTGGGGTCAAGATGAAGAAAAGACCTCTCTTTGGGTATTAAATGCTGTGCTTAAGCTTGTTGTAACTCTGGGGTAGATTCAATTGTGATCCAAGGGTGGGGAACTTTTGACTTTTTTGTGCTCTGTGATTAAACAAATGAATGTACTTTACTCATGATTGGAAACTCATCTCCATTTGAGAAGAGGGGCTTTGTGGTTGACTAAATGAATGTATAGCCTAGGGGTGGAGTAGTACTTAGAAGAGGGTCTTTGGGATTGACTAAATGAATTATAATGTCCAGGGGTGGAGTAGTACTTGGAGATTATTGAATTATATTTGGTGAATGCTGTATTTTGAATTATGATATATTTTGATTTCCTCTATTCTTAATTTGTCACTGAATAAAATGGAGAGCACCTATGGTGGTGTTTTGAACCTTGGGAAGTTGCCTTTGCTTGGAATTAAAATGACTTATTAATTAATTAGCAAAAATTTTAAAGTTCCTGCTGTGTGACAAGGATTATACTAAAATGCCTAGGCAGAGGTGAATGTGTCAGCTAAGTGATGATTATGTGTCATGGTCCCACCATGCTCCAAAGGCATTCAGCCCAAGTCTAATCATGGAGCACATATCTAAAGTTTCAGGACAAGCCTAAGTTCAGAGAGGCTAATCATAGTAATGACATGTTAAGTGATAAATTCTTCAGCCAGAGTAATTCTTTAAAGTTGTCTACTAAGTGGTAAAGGGATTGTGATCTATGTCAAGGGAAGCATAACCCACACTGATGTTGACACAAATACTTAAAATACTTCACTGACATGCTGAAAAAGTACTACTGATGATGCTTTTTCATGAAAAGAGGGGCGGCCAGGTAGCACAGTGAGTAAGAGCACTGGCTCCAGTGTCGGGATGCCCTGGGGATCGAATCTGGGTTCAGACACTTAGCACCTACCCAGAAACACCTGGCCGTGTAACCTTGAGCAAGTTACTTAACCCCAATTGCTTAGAGGCGGCCAGGTGGCTCAGTGAGAAACAGCACCGGCTCCAGTGTGGGATGACCTGGGGATCAAATCTGGGCTCAGATACTTAGCACCACACCTAGAAATAACTGGCCATGTAACCTTGAGCAAGTTACTTAAGCCCAATTCCTTTAAGAAAACAAAAAGAAAGAAAACATGAACATATTTGGCACTATGGGAGAAAAACTTATAATCATGATGAAGAAAGAAGAAACCAGGAACATCAAATTCGTTACTTTGTCAATTACTTTGTTAATTCCACTAAGTTTCTTTTACTTTCCTATAGCTTAGTCCTCATATCTGAAGGGGTGAGAATAGATGCATGAAAATATGCTTGTAATTAAGTAATTATCTCTAAAACCTTTGGCATTCTTGAAGTAAATTATAGTTAAACAAAAAAAAATAGTATTTTTATAAAAATGTGAAAAGCACAGTAAGTATTGTAAATTAAATTATCGCATTTTGCAGATGCCTCTTAGATCTTGCCCTTTCACTCAACTTTGTGACCTGAATTTCCACTTCCTTTTAGACATTCCTTTAGATGTCTCCATCAGGTAAAATTCAACATTGCCAAAATAGAATTCATCTTCGTTCTGTACCGTGAAGATCAATTGAAAACCTTCAAGTTTGCTTTCTAGTTTCTTTGTCCATGACACCATGATTCTATCAGTCACTAAGATTTAAAGTCTTGGAGTAATCTTTGAAGTTCACTTTCATAAATTCTTGTACATTTACTCTCTCTTTCCTCTTCAAAACTAGATAGGGTAGCAGACCTAGACTTGGAACTCAAGTTTTCTTTCTCCTAAGCTGATATCTTTCCACAAAATCACACTGTCTAGGTTGAATTGTACCACTTTATACAAATGTACAAATGTGGAGTAATTCAACTCCACCTCCCAATGTAGAGGGGGTAGGTATGGCCTGGGAAACTGAGGCAAAACCACTAATCTCAATATAGCTTTTTTCTGACATCAAAAAAGGATATCAATTATTATTAAACTCTCTTGATAATTCAGGATGACTTCCCACAAGCAAATTATTATTTTTATGTGATATAGGGTACTGGAATTTTGTTTGTGCTATTGCTGGTTATCTACTTAGATGGAAAAAGAAATACTGTGGCCCAGTGGATTCATGTCCCTATATTAAATAGTGCGTGAGAAAGATATTGTAGTTAACTTCTACTTCACATTGTATAAAGAAATACTTTTTTATTTTAAAAAAGTTCCTAGATGCACAAAAGCTGCAACAATATTTTTATCTCCATAAATTTAAAAGGAATTACATTCTGCTAAGAGACTAATGAATGGATACATTTGTTGTATAGAAAACATTACTTGCAAGATTTAAATTAGGAAAGCCAATCTTTTTAAATTTTTTTTCAAAAAGTTAAAAGAGAAAGAAAGAAGAAAATAGGAAGTGAGGGAGGTGGGAGAAGGAAGAGAGGAAGTAAAAAAAGGAAGGAAGGAAGCTAGAAAAGAAGGGAGGAAGGAAAAACCATTTAAGTGACTCCTCCTAGGTGCCAAGCACTGTTCTAAGGTCTAGGGATCTGAATACAAAAGTAATAGTCTGAGATCTCTAGGAACTTATATTCAATAGTAAGACATTAAATTCAAGGATGTATAGATGGATGTTTTGGCCAGAAAGGGTTATTTTCATCTGGGAAATCACAGAGATGGTGAAAGGAACAATAGGGCAACTTGTTACTTAGTATGCTAAATTCTAGTGTAGAAACCCCCTTTACCAATATAGACAAGCAATTTGTTTGTGACTTACAATCCTAGAAGTTTATCTGGGTCACTTAAACTTTGTCATTTAATTATTCAATCAATGAAAGTTTGTTGCATGCCTACTCCATCCCAGGCATTGTGTTGGGCAGGTACTTACTTGTGATCCATTCATCAAGACATTGCACCACGTGGCCCTTAAATTAGGGAGACTGTTATCTGTCATGTTATACTGGTAACCCAACAATTGAATTTCCAGACCATGCAGAGCAGTGTGATTAGGTCGTAGAGTGCAGAGAGTCTAACAGGTGAAGCTTTTAGGGAAGATACCTTTACAGAGGAAATGTTAGCTATCAGTTTTGGCCTTAGTGAACTTAAAATTTAATGGGAGATTTGGACTTAACATAAGGAAAATGGAAAATATCATGTTCAAATGAAAGCAAATATGATCCCAAGCATTACCTGAGATTTGGGACAGAAATTGTGAAACTACTGATAATTCCTGATTCAGTAAAGGAATAATTCATTGCTATTAATTCTCAATTAGAAACTCTTATTTGTAGAGAAAATAATACTGATTATTGTTTTGCATTACTATTATTATTAATCAATAATAAATATGCAACAAATATTTATTAAGTACCTACTATGTGTGAAGAACTAGGCTATGTGCTAGGGATACAAATATGAAAAAAAAAGAAAGACGTTCTCGGACTTCAAGGAGTTTATAATCTATTAGAGGAATTCAGTACACAAAAGACTGATACATGAAATGTACCTGATGCAGGGACATGATGGAAATATTTTAAAAGTCCTATGAGTAGTACAACCAGGTAAGAAATGAAGAGATATCTGAACTGAGCTCTGTCCTTAAGCAGAGGTCATGGAATTCATAGTTCTGTATTCTAATCAGAGGGGCAGTGGATAGTCATGTGGTAGAGTATCAAGGCTAATGGGATCTTACAGGATGATGAGGTTTTCTCAATAATGAACTTCCTAGAGTACAGTGATTACTACCATCGAGGAGGATGATCAGGCAGTAAAAAGTTACTGGAATTAGTTCAGAAGGGAAATTTTGGCCATATCTGTACTTAAGGAAAATTATTTCTGCAATAATGTGTGGGATGGTGGGGAGGGGTGGAGGGGAGAGAAGAAGAAAGGAGATAAATTAAAAGGATGTTGCCAAGAGTTGGTGAAAATTTGACCTAATATCACAGTCATGGGAGTGCACAAAAGGGATTGAGTGTGAATATGAAGTTAAGCATCATTTTCTTTTCCCCTCTTTGTTATATTTATTTTTTATTTCTTTGGTACATATTCTCCAATGATAATCAGCAGACATTTATTATCTCTTTTTTTTTTTTGCCAGGAACTGTGCTAAACACTGGGAATGAAAAATAAAGATAAAAGACAATCCCTACCCTCAAAGAGCTTGAAGTCTAATGGGATAAATGACATCCCAAAACAAGCTATATCCAGTATAAATTGATCATGCTACTTCTGCAACAAATGACTATTTTCCCCACACCAGAGACAGAAGCAGTAAGGGTGAGGCTGAGAACTACCCATATGCAAAAACTCAATTTGTATTTTTTTTAAATGCTTCATGCTGTAAAATTAGGGCAAAATGTAATATTTTGTTCAAAAGAGAAAGAGCTACACTGCCTAATGGACACAGTTGTAAAGATGACCTAAATTTAAATTTATAAATAAAAACTCTTCTCTATAGTGTCAGACTCCTACTTAAGTATCTCCTTCCAGGTTCAGTCATTTATGAATGTCAGAATCATGCTATTTAGGTACATTAAGAAAATGAGTAAGTGGAAAGCAAACTTTATCATAGTCTCTTTTATGTGTGATTTTGCTTGTCCCCAGCTGTGTATTTCTGTGAGATAAACCCTGCTCTGTTCCCATTTGGTACCATAGTGAACCATTAAAATACATTTCTTCAGAGCATATACTCTTTGACCTTCCTGATATCCAGCAATTACCACGTGCCTAATACATAATAGACACTCAAGAATATTTACTGACTCATTGAACTGATGCATATTCTAGTGACTAATTTGTTGGGGTGGAAGAGGAACAGCACGTTGAAACAAACATTACTACAATGACCATAATGTAGACAATCACTTCTGGGATTACCCACTTGTTTAATTTTGAATAACAAGAAATAACATTGATATAGTCACATTTGAAATCAGACAGTATGATTTTAAAAGAGGTGGATATGAAGGAGAGGGTCCAGCATTCAATAAGTAAGAAGATGAAAAGAGTCATATCCATCTTTCTTTGCCTTCATTGATAGTACTTCTGCCAAAACCTTTAAACAGGGGCAGCTAGGTGGTGCAGTGAATAGGGTACTGTACCTGAAGTCAGGAGGACCTGAGTTCAAATGTGACCTCAGACACTTAACACTTAGTAGCTGTGTGACCTTGAGCAAGTTGCTTAACCGCAATTGCCCTCATTCCTTTCTCCAAAAACAATAACAACAACAACAACTTTAAACATTAACCTCAACTGCTAGTGAGTTTATATTTCTCTGACCTCTTTCATACACATATATATGTGTCTGTGTGCACACGTATGTACAGATATATATAGATGCATACATATAGATATATACATACCTGCACAAACATAAATATATGTATTCATACATACATATATAATCAGTCAGGGGACTGATTTGTTGATGATGATAATAATTAGCATTTATATAGCACTTACTATGTGCCCAGAATTGTGTTAAATGCTTTGCAGATATTATCTCATTTGATTCTCACAACAACTGTATGAGAGAGTTGTTATTATTACCTCTATTCTACAGAGAAGATTGATGCAAGTAAAGGCTAAGTAAACTGCCCAGCTAGTAAGTGTCTAAGGCTGGAATTGAATGCAGATCCTCCTGACCTAGGACAGGTGGCACAGTGGATAAAGTGCCAGGCCGGGAATCAGGAAGACCTAAGTTCAAATGTGACCTCCAACACTTACTAGTTTTAGGACGCTGGACAGTTCATGTGACCCTGTTTGCATCAGTTCCTCATCTATGAAATGAGCTAGAGAAGGAAAAGGCAGACCACTCTACTATCTATGCCAAGAAAACACCAAATGGGGTCACAAAGACTTGGACACAATCGAAACAACTGAACAACAACAAAGTTCTGAGTCCAGACCCAACTCTCTATCCATTGTACCACATTATCTTCTTCCATTGTCATAAAAAATATAAAAAAAAAATTAGATGTATTGAGGCTATATAATGTTTATTTTAAAAATACTTTGAATAATCTTAATTTAACTAAATCATTGTGTGTTCCATTATCAGTCTGTTAATCAGCAAGTAATTAGCAAGGGCTTGCTATATGCCAGGCCCAGTGCTAAGTGCTGGCAACACAAGAAAGGAAGGAATATTCTGTTCCCTCTGAATGAGTATTGTGTGAATTATATAGACTACATATACATTGCTCAGTACAAACAAGGTCTATAGGATGTCCCCAAAGTCTTGGTGCATCATTAATCTATTAAGAGTTAAGCTATCAAAACTTAAAATTGAGCTAAAATTTTTCTAGACCAGTTGTATCCATGGTAGGGGGAGGGTAATAGTAGAAGAAAGGCACTAGGAGCAATTGTCCCCCACAAGAACAACACCATTCAATAAGAATAAAGTAATAGGATTAACTATGACTTCATTCCATATTTCAAAGCTCTTCTGAAACCTAAGTCTGAATACATGGCACCAGGAGAAAGAGTTAAGTTCCCACCAAAAAATTCCCAGTGACAAAAATTGGCATGAAATGAATCAGATTTCATAAATACAATCTATCTGAAGTTCAAAATACATCTTCCCTTATCATCTCACCCAATATTTACACAGACATGTAATGTTGCTTCTTATTTTTGAATTCATGCCATACTATCTTAAGATATAATCAGCAAAATACGGAATGTAGATGAAGTCAAGCTTTTAAAGTGGGCAAGCACCTACTGGTTCCCTATTGAATATATATACATATGCTTAAACTGGCTGAGATAGAAACAAAACTGAGCCAACTCGTTGCCATGTGAAACCCAAATCTATAATTCCTTGTAAGTAATGAACACTTGTTCTGGAAAATGAAATGTGTATGTATATGGTGGGGAGGAATATGGTTGTCAATTTCAATAATGTGACTTAAAATGTGAGGAACGTGCTTTTCAAGTGCTAAATTTTAATATAGATAGAAATATATAGGAAATGACAATTATATAGACTTAAAGGTCAAAGACATAGAAAGGAGTTTAGAAGAGACTTACCCCAACCCCATCATTTTACTTATAAGGAAAGAAAGACCCAGGAAGCCAAAGATAATTGCAAAAACTATACACCAAGTAACTAAGGGAGGGGAAGTAGGGAATAATTAATTTAGTGCCTATAATGTGCTAAGAACTTTTTATAAATATAACCTTTTTTGATCCTCACAACAACTCTGAGATCCTCACAACAATAGCTACTATTATTAGCACCTCTTTATAATTGAGTAAACTGAGGCAAAGGGAGGTTAAGTGGTTTCTTGTCCTGGCATCACATAGCTAGTAAGTATATGAGGCCAGATTTGTATTTAGGTCTTCCTGGCTCAAGGCCCAGTGCTTTATACACTAAGCCATCTTTTTTCCCCCCAGAGGGTTATGTGAACTTAAATCGTCTAAGTCAAGTGCAAGTACTCCTTCCATTATACCAATCTGCCAATGATGATGCTGATGATGATGGTGATTGATGATGATCCAAAATTGACAAGGTCCTGGGGGAAAGGAGGGATAAATTGACTTTTGCCACTCAAAAGCACATTTGTAGCAGAAAACTATTTAAATTATTTGTAGTAGGACATATGTCCATTCAGTATGAAAGTCTACTGGAAAATCAAATAAAAATTAGAAGGCTATTTGAAGAGAAGATGGAATTAGCAGAAGGCCCAAAGGCCATTCAAAGATTGAATGGCCTAGTCCTTCTTTCCCTTAGGTCAATGTTGGAGAATCATTCCTTTTTCTTAAATCCAGTTCTAACCCTCAATGTCTTTAAAGAACTTCAAGTAATTGAGCACAGCAAAATCACTATATAACTTTTATTTCCTAGAATTCTTTCCCCCCACACCCCCAGAAATAGCATGGTTAAAGGGCTGACCTTAGAATCAGGAAGACAAGGGTCCAAATCTGGTTTCTGACTCATACTAGCTCTATGATTTTGAAAAAGTCACTTAACCCTTCAGTTTCCCATACAATAATCTAATATTACAAATTACACATGTTTCTGCTCTGTACTGTGGGAAGGCATTTTCATCGGGGAATTCCCTACAGGTCATGAACAACAAACACTTCT
>NW_027186750.1:0-16558 GCF_028583685.1 Petaurus breviceps papuanus | reverse complement strand
CTGCACCACCCCGCCCCCCCCCCCCCCCCCACACCCACACACATGTAACTTTAGCACTGTGTCACAAGGAGCCTCAGCTGTTAGCTCTTCTGACCCCTTTATTGTACTGAAGCTTAGAGAAACTGAGCTGTTTACTCAAGGTCATACAAAAAAAAGAAATGGATGAGTGCCGCCCCCCACCTGCATCCTGCACCAACACTAGCGACCAAGATAGTCTGGAAGAAAGAAAAAGTGGCAACAGCAGCAGACTAAAATGCAAAGTTGGTCCAATCCCCTGCCTGCTCATGAGAGCTTTATGCCCCAAGCCCTGGGACCACTGGGACCCCATTCCCTCCCTCCCCAGAGCTTGGGAGAGGAGACTAATGAATGCAGCAGGGGCCATAGAGTAGAAGCAGTGGGCAGACACAGGATCCAACTGGCCACTTCTTGGTGCCTTTCACAGTTCCTGACATTGTCCCCCAGGGAAGGAGAACCGAAGCCGACCTACGAGCCAGAGAAGCTTCCTTTCACTGGGATGTTCATTTTCCATGTCAGGTTATTGACCCTGATAAATATTGACCCTCCTGGTCATTCAGCCTCCATAATAGCCTTTCTATAAACCACCAGCTGCTTTTTGCTTAATTTCTCAAGGTCAATGCCAAGCAGCTCTGATTGGGTCACAGAGACCTACATGAGAGAGAGTCCAACTTCAAGAGGCTTCTCTAATACTAGGAAGGGGCCTGACCACAAAGTAGAAAATAGAGCAGCATGGGTGGGGGGCAGCCACAGCTCCTGTGGTGGACACAGGCGACCATAGACCCAGACAAGCAGAGACATGACCAGGTAAGGGGTGGAAGAAAAGGACTGGGCCAGGCAATAGAGAAAGTGAATCACTGAGGAGGCCTTTCCTGACACTGAGCCTACATGTGCCTCCCTCTAACTTCCCCTAGGACTCCCAGTTCTACCCTCTGCTGGCTAACCTCCTCCACAGGCCAGTGGCCTTTTGGAGACTTCTCGTGTCCAGGCTAAGCCCAGACAGGTCCTCATGCTGAGGGCTCAGATGGGCCAAGTTTTCCTAAAGGAGAAGTTTTGAGCCTTTGATAGTGGCATTTGTAGGGCGTCAGGTCATAACTACAGTCATTGCCCACAGACTTGTTGCTGCCACTCAAGAGTCTGGCTAAGCAGGAAGGGCACATCTGGAGCGCACGCTCCTTCCATTTTCTGGGAAAGGCTCCCCTCAGTCCAGTCCTGCTCTGCTCCCAGATTTGCAACTGTCCTTATGAAACTTTGCAACATGGGTTACCACCTTATCCCCAAGAAATATTCTCTTTCCCACCAGGCTGTTAGCCAGATCCACAAAACATCAGTATCCCAATTTGTGGAGGGCCAAACACCATTAGGGAGCATCTAGGCCAGCCCCTTCCTCTTCCTGAGGCCAGAGAGGCCACATGAGACAAATCAGCGAAGACCCTTCTGGTCTTTTGGCTCCTGGTCCACTCAGGACAGGTCTGGGTACACCCTGGGCAGCTAAGGCTGGCCCAAGGCTTCTCTAACTGAATGGGGGACCCTGGAGGCTCACAGGCCACTGTCTCTGCCCAAGCCGTCTCTGCCCAAGCCTTCTCCACTGATCCTGGGTCCCCACAATGTCACCACCCATAAGGTGAAGGAAATTCTCTTTGCAGTGTTCTGTAGAGCTTGGGGGGTCCTTCCTGTTTTCTCCACATGCTTAAGAAGTCGGCCCTATATTTGGCTGGGCAATTCGCTTAGCCTCAGGTAAACGGTCCTCCTGCCCACCCATCTCACACTGTCATCATTCCTCAGGCCCTGGGATGCTGACTCAGAGGCACCCAAATCTAGGGAAAGGCAGACATGGCCCAGGGTAGCAAAGGTGGGTTCAGAGGGTTGGGATGGGATGGTGAGCAAGGTCAAGAGGGGTTGACCCCAATGATTTAGAATCACAAGGGTGACATACAGTGAGAGCTGTCCACCCCATTTCTGAAGGAATCCCCAGCCTAGCACACCCACCACAAGTTGCTGCCAGAGGAGCTCATGTATCCTTGGGCTACATTAAGATGGGCGGCCTTATCACTTCCCAGACCTTCCCTAGCCTGTGCACTCTGGCCCAGCTACTTCTGCAGTACCAGAAGAAGGCCAGGGCAGGCTGAGGGGCCAGGAGACCCCACTGCTCAAGGAAAAGTCAAAGGAATCAGGCTAGGGTCAGCCAGCAGGAGTAACTGAAAGGCTGTGAGCCTGGACAAATGGAACCGAGCCAACTGGGGCCCTCACCTGGGCCCTTGGCTGCAGCCTACCCTGACCCAGACTAAGCAGCTAGACTCACACTTGAACTCAAAAATAGAAGCTGTTCCCTCAGAACTCCCCCTCCTCCCTTCCTCCATGGTTCCCAAAGCCATGATGAGAACTCCCCCCTCCCCACGCACTCCTCCTTTACTCCCTAGTCCTTGACAACGCCCAGCCCTCTACATATGGCCTGGGGACCTTGGTCTATGCCTTGGTAACCCTCCTTATCTACAGGCTCCTTCCCTGCTGTCCAGAAATACCCCCTCACTGGATCCTTCCATCCCCTTGAGCTAGTCCTCTATGGCGCTGCCCACTGCAAAGTCCCCAGTGGCCTCAAAACTGTCCAGTCAAGTGCCTGCTTCTCAGACCTCAGGCCTTTGATATCTCTGTAGCCTCCAGCAGTGATCAACACTTTCTCCTCCTTTCCTGGCTCTCCTCCTATCTGTCAAACAGCTCCTTCCCAGACTCCTTTGCAGATGTCCCAGAGAACTTAGCACAGTGCCTGACACATAGTAAACCCTCATGGAGCCTGCCCATCTCACTCCCCAAAGGTTCTTCCAACTTCAAATCTATGAGCCTTGAGTCAATCTGTCAGCCATTTAGCATTTGAGGACAGGGATGCAGGTGTGTGGCCCTTTCACTTGGCACACAATAAGCACTTAATAAGTGTTTGTGGGTATCGTAGTCTTTCCATGGCCCATCTTATTGGCCCAGGAAGGCCAGTGGGAGGTTGCTATGTTGAGTGGTGCCAATGTCAGATGGAATGGTTTTCAAGGCTCCTTCCAGCATGGGGGTTCTTTTCACAGGCTGCCATGCCCTGGTCTGTAGAGTCTGGCTTGCCTTGAAGTCACTCTAGGGGTGGAGTCGATCTGATGGGACTTAGGGGCAGGCCAGTCCCTATGCCAACTAGTTGGCACTAGATACACACCTTCCCTTGACCCTGACTTTTCTTTCCTCCTCATTTTCTTCCTTCTTTCTACTCATTTAATGGGGAAAGAATGCTTGCCTCAGAGTCCAAGCCCAAACATTGTATCTTCTCATTCTGCCCAAGTCTCAGGGTGAGGTCCTTCTTGGGGAGCAGGCCAGAGGGGGCCGGACTGCTTTCTTGGTCCCTTTCAACACTGCTGCCCTCCATGCTGTCTAACAAAAAGCCACCAGTTCAATCAAATTGTCCAACGAATGACTTATGGGACAAAAAAGTATTTCCTTCCCCAAGGAAATCTCAGAATACTTTGTGGATAAACCAGCACTTGAGCTGCACTTGAAAGAAAAAGTGATACCAAGTGTCTGAGGCCAGTGCTCTCCAGCCATAGCACCCTGTTCTCAGCCCTCTCCAGTCTGTCCTACACAGTGCGTGCCAGATTGGATACAAACTTCCTACCTTGCCACTAACTCTGTGCCATTGACCTGTGAAGAGAGTGAGCCTGACAGCTACTGATGAGGACACCAGTGCTGCCCTGGCAAGAAAGCCTTGTGGGCAGAGTGGCCCCTTCCTAAGGACTAGAGCAGATACTGCAAAGCTCCTAGAGTAGAAGAATGCCCCCCCTGGCCTGTGAAGGAGGAAACCCTGGGCTTTCTCTCTGGGTTAGTGCCCTCTTTTTTCTAAAAATTTCCAGAACGGGCTCAGCAAATTAGCAAGTTGAACTCAGGAAGCCAGGTGGGGCTTGCAGGCCAAGAGAATGGAAAAATTCCTCCAGAACTTCTCCTCCTTGGGGGCAAGAGGGACCTTGTCTTTTTCTTACAGAGGAGAAAACAGAGGCTCTGAAAGTGGGCAAGTTACTTGCTCAAAGTCACACAACTAGTCAGTGGTAGGTAGGGTTAGAACACAGTCGATATTTTTTGACTGCGTCACCAGCTGACTGACTGACTCCAAGATCGGGCTCATTATGCTCTGACAAGCAGCCTCCTCAGTCATATCCTTGAAATTAGGGGTCACTTTAAGTCATGGAAGCTTAGCATGAAATAGGCAGAGGCAATGGTTGGGAAGCCTCTGGGAGCAATAAAGAACTCAGTGATGTGATGAAGCCGTCTTGTAAACCTAGCTGCAGGATTGACCCTGAGCCATCCCAAACACAGCTGACCATGTCCTTCCTGTTGCCAGATCCTCCTTCCCACATGGCCCAGATGAAGTCAATAGCTGAGAGGTCAAGGGTACTTCTGTTTACAAGTACAGAGGGAAGTCAAGTGAGTGACTGGATTAAGAAATGGGACAATCATATTCTTTGCCTACTTTTTCCTGTTGCTAGCCTGACGATCTCCTGAATCTAGACTCCCTGGCAGAACCCTGGACACCATGTGGAACAGAGGCCGCAAGACTCTCTTGCCCCTCCAGAATTTGGGTGAACTGCTGACCCACAGTGCCCCCTGTTTGGGCCAAGCCTGTTCAGGGCTCAGAGCAGGAGGGGCTTAAAAATATCTTCCTGGAAAGGTCTCTGCCCATCAGCATTAGCTTATCTGTTGATGCTCTAAATGTGACATGTATGTCCCAAAGCCACTAAGTTGCCACATTACCTGTGGAAATGAACAAGATCAATATTGACATACTCATTATAAATGAAGCCAGAAACCAGAAGGAAGTTGTGCCAAGGCACAGGGCAGAGCTGACCAAGCTGGTTTGATCAGGTGCCCAAAGGTACCAACAAAGAACATTTTCTGAAAGGTTTGACCATGTTGGGCTACCGGCCTCAGGAGCAGCAAAATCCCAAAGGCCACAACTACTCAGGGTTAGAAAATCGGGTTCAGAGTGAAAGTTCATAGTCTCCTCAACATAGACTCCTCATTCCCACAGATCCAAAGTAGACTCAAGAAGGGCTGGACACAGCAAATGCTGAATAACAGAACACAAAAAGAAAAAGGACTATACCCAGTACACAAAAGGAAATGATTGGTTCCTGTTCAAATACACAACTGATGCTGAAAGTTGGAAAATGGACAAAAGAACAAACATCAGCATGGATTACTGTCATTTTCTAGAAGCTCAAGAAGCTGCCACAATGAGGAGGCTGAAGAGCCCCAGGCCTGCCTATGCCAGGAAACACTTGACCAAAAAGTGAGCAGAATGATTAGCAATTGGTGATTTAAAACTACCAACAGACCATTTGACTCAGTCAAGCAAATTGTCTGCTTAGAGGCTTTCCACTACCAAGTGTCTATGATATTTGAGTTAAGGTCATACAAAGTTTCCTGACAAAGGTAAGAAATACAAAGATCTTGACTTGATGAACATCAAATGTGAGGCATGAAACAGGGAGACACAGGCTATCACAGTCAAGGAGAGGTCCTCCAAACAGTAGAAGAGTCCCTACAGCTCTGGAGGTCCACCACAATCTCTGAGAAAGCCTGTCCAAAGAAAGGCGGCCAAGTCAGAGGGACAGTGAGCTGGGGCCAGATCTCTACCCGGTAGACAGTGGGAATGCTGGCTTCCAATCCTGCCTCCTATGTCACCCTTGGCAAGTGACTCAGTCTCTTTGAGGTGCCCTTGCACCTTCAATGTGCAGCTTTTCCAGGGCTCACCATCTAGAGAAAAATTGAATTGCAGCCCTTCTGTCATCCATGAAGCACCAAAGCATCCCCACTACCCACTAACTGTCCTGAGCTGGCCATTCCTGGGGTGCAGGGGTGGGGGGAAAACAGCTAACTGGCAACCCCTGGGAATTCCCATTGCTTTCCTCTGCTCCCCAATCAGTTGGAGAAACAAAGACACTGAGTCACAACTAGTCCTGATTTATGCTTTGTAGGGAGTGAGGAAGGCTCATTTCATCCATTTTCCTGGAAAAGGGGAGGGTGAGGAGCTCCGGAATCAGGAGTGGGAAGTGTCCTCAGAGGGCACCCAGTCCAACTCCTTTTCCTTTGTCAGGGGAAACCAGAAAACAGCCCAGAGAGAGCCTCAGACTCTCCAAGTTGGAAGATGCCTCAGCCTATACTAACAATCTCCTCAGTGAGGAACCAAGGCAGCCTCCATGGAAAGAGCTCCATGGAGGGGAGAGGCCTAGTGGTGGGGAATGTCACACGTGCTTCCATGTCTATTGGCTTAGGTAACTTTTTTTTTTTGCTATGAGAAAAGGATCACTGGGTGGTGGTAGATGGGGGGGTAGAGGAGGGAGGGAGTATATAAAAAAACTGTGATATCAAAAGAAAAGGTATCTATTCTCCAACAGATGCATGAGCAAAGCATAGTTTTCTGAGGAAGAAATCAGAGGTACCTCCAGCCATAAGGAAAAATGCTCCAAGTCACTCCAAATTGAAGAACTGCCCATGAAAGCAACTGGAAGGTTCATGATTGACAAAGTTCACAAAAGAGGAAAGTAACAAATGTTGGAAGGACTGTGAGAAACCAGGCATGAACTTGCATTGTTGATGCTTTGAATTCATTGCTCTGATCCTTTTGGAAGCCACTGGGGACTTGCCCCTGTGTTCCTAAAGTCTCTGGACTCTGCCATCCTCTCAACAATCAATGACTTGTCCTGGGCCAATATCCCTAGGGAGAAAGAGCCCACCTGGACAGAGGTATTTGTAGCAGCTTTTTGGGGTGTCCATATTTCAGGGAATAAGGGTGTGTGGATTCAATAGAAGACTAAAGGGGACATCTTCAGAGAAACCTGAGAAACCTTGTAGTTTTGTAGAAGCAGAGGAAAGGGAGAAGAACCAGGAGAATGGTATCTACAAAAACAGCAACATTGTAAACACAAATTCTGGACTCTGACTAATCCCACGACCGGCTACCATTCCAGGGGACCTGACAGAGCCATTGGACTCCAGATGGGAATGAGACCCATTTGTAGACAAGGCCGAGCTAGACTTTTTCAGTAATTTTCCAGTGGAATGGGAGAAGGGGAATAAGTACCAAGAGGAAAGGAAAGGATAAAGAGTGAATCTTAGAGGCATTTTTTTTCAAGTCAAATGTAGAAAGGAGGCCAGAAATCAGGAGAGATTGAAGTTGATGACCTCTCAAGGATGAGACTGTGAGTGGCAAAGTTAAGTATGCACAACAGAAATCTGCCTTCTCTAGAACAAGCCTCTCTTAGGCTGCCCACTTTGGGGGGGGCGGTGCTCCAAGCAGAAAAGCGGTTTCCGTAACTTTATAACAAACCAGAAATAAGATGCCCATGAACTCAGGGAGAGGCACCAGGCAGGGCGCCCTGGCCCCAAGAACTGCTCCTTTTGTGATTGACTGGCAAGGGAAGGCTTGGCTAGGGTGGCAGAAACCCCTTCGCACCCTGCGTTTGTAAGAATGCTCAGGTCCCAGGAAATTGCTCAGTAGGGCTTGGGCTTGTCCTCACCTGAATGACAGGGCTTGCCACCCTCCCAAATCACAGCCTGGCTGGGGAGCTCTGCCAACCCCCTGAATTCCAGGAAAGCCCCAGAAGGATATTTTGTGTGGTCCCTCCCAGCCCTCACCCTCCAATGACTTCCTCGAACTTCTCCTCCCTTGGTGGCCCCACTCTGTCCCTCATTTCACAATCTCTGGACTCTGTACCAAGGCTCAGAAGAAAGAGAAAGGATGACATGGAGGAAGGGAAGGAGAGGGGAAAGAAGGGAGAAAGGAAAAGAAGGAGGGGGGAAAGGAGGGAAGGATACAGGGAGGGAAAGGGGGAAGGAGGGACACAGGGAGGGAAAGGGAGGAGACAGGCAGGGAGGGAGGAAGAAAGGAGAGAGAAGGAGAAGGAGGGAGAGATACAGGGAGACAGGGAAGAAAAGGAGGAAGAAAGGAGGTGGACTGAGGAGGAAGAGCAGAAGCTGGGTTTCTGTATGGCCTCTACCAATCGGGCCCATCACCTCAAAGCTAGCATGTCTCTGGGGTGGCTAGGTGGTGCAGTGAATAGAGCACTGGCCCTGGAGTCAGGAGGACCTGAGTTCAAATCCGACCTCAGACACTTAACATTTACTAGCTGTGTGACCTTGGGCAAGTAACTTAACCCCAATTGCCCTCCCCTCCCCCCTCCAAGAAAAAGCTAGCATGTCTTCTGCTTTGAATCCTCAGTAGTGAGCGTGAAGCTTGGCTCCCCTCTTACTGGAAAGCAGCACCTTTTGCCCTTGACCAGAGAGTGGCCTCAGTCTCTTGCCTCAGGAGCTAGCCAGCTGCCCACTCTCCCCTCACCCCAGCACTCTTGGAAGAAGACTTGGGGTGGGGGGAGGAACTGATCAGCACACTTGGTCATGGCTTAGACCAGAAGTGTGTTTTCCCAGATTGTCAAGAACAAGCCTGTGGCAGCACCAGGGTCTAGACCCCATGTCACCTGCAGCCTCTTTTTCTACCCAGGGACTCCATGGCCCTGAAAGTCAGAGAGTCCTTTGGAGGTTGCTGGGATAGTCGAGCTAGGCTCCATCTTGGGGAACCCTGGGGAAGCAGGGACAGCTAACAAGAAATATCTTTGCTTGCTGGTCCCAAAGAAGCATTTCCCCTTGACAGTGGCATTAGAAATGGGCAGAAAGAGCTGGGGGGCCTAAGCAGGAGGAGCCAGGGGAAAAGGCTACTAGTAGGGAGACAGACAGACAGGCAAGCAGGCGGATAGGCAGAAAGACAGACAGACAGGCAGACAGAGAGACAGACAGGCAGGCAAGTAGATAGGCAGAGAGACAGGCAGGCAGACAAACAGGCAGAGACAGACAGGCAGGCAGATAAGTAGACAGACAGACAGGCAGGCAGGCAGGCAGGCAGAGAGACAGGCAGGCAGGCAGACAGACAGACAGACAGACAAGCAGACAGTCAGGCAGACAGGCAGGCAGGCAGACAGACAGACAGGCAGGCAGGCAGGCAGACAGACAGACAGGCAGGCAGGCAGGCACACAGACAGGCAAAAAGGCTCTCCTACAAAGAAAAGGATCTGCCTTTTCCTGGTGAACATGAGAGGGATGTGAGCAGGGCTGTGGCCCTCAGACCCTTCCTAAGGTAGCAAGCCACACAAGGGAACAGAAAAGGCTGAAGCCCTGGGCTTGGTTACCGTTCAGGTCTGGGGAAGAGGTAGCAAAGACCTCCAGGGAGGGGCAGCAGCAGTTGGCATGCTCTGTTCAGTGCCCGGCACCCCAGTTTAAGAAGGACAACTATAAGGTGGAGAACGTGCAGAGGTTGGGTCAGGCTGATGCAGAGAACATGAAGGCAATGAGACTGGAGAAGATTCCCAGGGGCTGGGAGCTATTTTCACATATTGAATGGTTCTGCTTGGCCTCAGCCCTAGGGAGCCCTATCTGAGCTGGACAGCAGAACCAAGCTGCTCACAATGAGAACTGTCCTCATGAGCTGTCCTTAGGGCTGGTAGCTTCTTCTCCTCAGAGAAGCTGGACCAGTCAGTAATGTCCTACTGGGCATTCCCCTGGGGTCTGGCTTGGGCTCCATGGCAGTTGAGGTCCTCTTATGGGGGACTCCTGGCACATGGTCCAGGAGGACAGCCCCTTAGCAAATAGCAGTGGCCAGAATGAAGCCAGAGCTTTCAGGGCCTTGGAGGTCTTCTCCCTCAGCTACCCAGCCCCTACCTGAGAATCCCCCCACTGGCAAAGTCAATCTCAAGCCTTCTCTTCTCAACCCCATGCTCCTACCATGTGTGACTCAGCTCTCTCTGGAGGCAGCCCCTTCCACTCTGGCACAGGGGTCTTTGTGAGGAGCTTGCCCTGCCATCCCTCCATCCCTCCATCTTTCCATCCCCCTATCCCCCATCATTCCTCCATGCCTCCATCCCACCAACCCTGCCATCCTGCCTCAGTGTGCCCTTGGGGTGCTTCTCCTCTTGGCTACTCCTGGTAGACCATTTATGACACACACCTTTCTTTACAGGGAGAAACAAGATGACCCATGCCCCTAGTCATGAACAGTTCATTCGTAAAAGAGGCCAGATATCCTGACAAAAGACACATGAAAGAGAATTTTTCTAAATGGTTTGGGAGAAGTTCAGAGTGGCAGAGAAACCAGGTGGGGTTTTTCTGCCCAGGGAGGGGGGTCCTAAGTATTATGCCTTGGTTGGCCCCTCCTAATGGATCCCTAGTGGATTGAACATGAATGATACAAAACAGGAGGCCATCAACCTTCCATTGCACAAATCACAATACCCCAGTCCCTGCCTCGAAGGGCTCTTCTGAGGTTGCAGTGGGCAGTGGCAAGGGCAGACTTAGTCAGGACGGGCTGACTCCTTCCTGGGCCACCACAAATTCACAGCTTGTGAAAGTCACCTGCTAACCCTGGGCCCTGAACCAAACTCCAAAGGGTCTCTGAAAAAGCCGCTGAGGGTCTCATTCTGGGATTCCCTTAAGTGACCCTGCTGCCAGCCACCGCGCCAGCACACACAGCACAGACGATGGAAAACAAACCTGCGAGGTTAATTATTAGCCAGCTACCAGCTCTGCCAGGCTGACGGGAGCCATTGGGCTATGGGGCTTCTCACCTGAACTCCCTGTGCGCCACCCCCAATATATCAGGTCACAAAGAGGGCCCCTATGCTAAACTGAGGGAATGTCGAAGGTCCTTGTGGATTAGGGTTTGAGAGGAGCCTGGACACTGCTCTGAGCTCAGCTGAGAAAGCCCTCATCACTGTGGGCTTCCCCATGATGTCCCAAGTTCTCTGGCACGAATCAGAGGTCCCCCACCCCATTTCTTTGAAACCACAGGCTTACCTAAGGAATCTTCCTGACTGTCAGGCTCAGTACCCAGAGAGGCGATTACTCAGAGACAGAGGGAGAGGAAAGAGACATAGAGACAGAGAGAGACAGAGGGAGAGGAAACACACACACAGACAGAGAGACAGAGAGAGAGAGACAGAGGGAGAGGGAGAAGAAAGAGACACAGAGAGAGACAGAGAGAGAGGAAAGAGACACGGAGAGAAGGGAGTGGGGGGAAACGAGTGAAGAGCCCCAAAGCTAATACCCTTGCCAAAAGGCGTTGGGTCTTGGTGCTGGGGGCTCTGGCTCAGCCAGTCTTCCTTTTTTTGTCTTTCCAGCCCCAGGAAGAAGCCTCCAGGCTGGCCAGGCTACCTTCAGTGCCAACTGGGGACCCTGAATTGGAGAGCAGGGTTAGTGGGCTCCTTCTGGCACCAGCTACCTCATTCCCAGGCTCCAGGTTCCTCTCTATTTAGAAACCAGACAATGAAACTGTTCTTCAAGCTTGACTTAGGTGGAAGGAGAACTGCCTGTTTTCGTGGAGGCCCCCACCCCACGGCAACACCTTCTGCCTGCTCCCCCTTCCCTGGTCTGGCTTAGTTGGGAGCACTTACCTGAGTGGGGGAGGGCCGTTGATCCCCCAAGGCCCTGCCGGCCCCCTTGCTGTCCTCCCAGTGGGCTGGGCTTGCCCCAGGTGCTCGGGCCATGGTGACTGCCCCACCTCCGCTACCGCTGCTGCTGCCGCTGCTGCTGCCCAGGCCACTGGCAGGGCCAGTTAGTAGGGGGCCACTAATGCTTACTCCCCTGTTGCCACCGGCCTTGTTGCCAGCCTGCCACCTCCTTGCCTGGGAACGTTTCAGGTCAAATCTACAAAGGAAAAGGAAGGATTGGGGAGAGGGGGGGCCAGGGTGGGAGGGCTGGGGAGCCGGAGCTGCAGTGGAGGGGACCGAGTGAGCTGTTCAGGCTCCCTGCTGCTAATCCCCAGGAATCCAGGTGTGAGTGTGTGTGTGTGAGTGTGTGTGTGTGTGTGTGTGTGTGTGTGTGAGAGAGAGATAGAGAGAGAGAAACTAACACAGAAACAGAAACACAGAGAGAGAAACTAAGAGAGAAACAGACAGAAGAGTCAGAGAGAAAGTGTGTGTGTGTGTGTGTGTGTGTGTGTGTGTGTGTGTGCGTGCGTGCGTGCCTGTGCGTGCACGCACAAGACTGTTGCTTTCTGCAGCCTGGGCTGCCAAGGACCAGGCTCACCTGTCTTGAAGCAGGAGGCCCACCAGGCAAACAGGCTGCCCTGACAGGTCCTCCAAGCCAATGAGGGCCAAATCTCTGGTCACCAGAGGCACCAAATCTGCATCCATCTCCTTAGAGAGTCAGACGGTTGGACCCCTACCGAGCTGGGCACAGGCTCCTAACAGTGGGGGCCGCCTCAGCTCTGCCAGATGCTTCTGACACCACTGCCACTTCTGCTGCCACCTGGAGCTGGGGTCCCTGGCTAGAATGAGGAGGCAGGGACTGGCATTGCTCTGGTTTCCCCTGGGAGCGGGCAAGGCTGTTTATGATGCTGCCTGCTTCCTGGGTGGGGCATGGGAGGGGGCCCAGCTTCCCTGGCCCTGGGATGCTGTTGTGACAAGGGCATCGGAACCAGTGGAGCCTTCAAGCCTCTGCCCAGAACAGTGGGCAGTGGGGGTTAGGGAAGCAGCATCTACCTAAAAAGTACATGACCGTGCGTCCTTCTTTCCCTGCTATGTATAGCAGGGTGTATCAACCTATACACACACACACACACACACACACATACACATGTACTACATGCTACACATAGAAATACATACACATCCATATGGGCTATATTTTATATCACATACCACACTACACACAGACACATTCAGATCCGCAGCTACATCTGTACACACGCTGTGTGTACACACGCATGGCCATCTGTGGCTTGTGACGTGTGCCACTGGTGGTAATCCCCAGTCCACTTGGCACTTTCCAAGATCTTGATGGTCCACAGGAGCAGGGTCCCAGGCAAGTCTCATTCTGAGGCTTCCTTGTGACCTGGAGCTCAGGCCCCCAGTTATGGGCTGTCTGTCTAGTGCCTGAGGTTCAGCCTCCCTAAGTCCGGAGTGGCAACAGGGGCTTAGCCAGAGTGGGGAATCTTTCAGAGAGCAGTAACTAAGCCATAAAAAGGCTGCAATCAGCATCCCAATGAAATAGCCTGTCTTTGACACGTGCAAGTCAGTCCCAGTGACAAAAACCCATTCTGGGCAGCCCCAGAGGGCAGATCATTATAATAGTCAATGGTGCTCCTGTTTCTCCAGGGAGAGCCAGTCTCTGGGGTGCTCTTTCCAAAGCTCATGTCATGTCAGAATTGGTTGAAGAATTTGGGAATGGTTCACCTGGAGGGTGTTAAGGACACAAAGGGCTGTCCGACCGTGTGCTCCTGGGGCAGCTCCTGCCTCCCATTGTTTGCTGCTCCAGCTCCCAAGGGTGCCCACAGGTGAGTTTCCCAGATTTTCCCACTGTGTTCCCAGCACACATCGTCAAAACCACATGAGCCCTAACTTGGCAGACTTGGGCCTGGCCACGCTGAAATCGAGGATGTTCTCCCCACCCTGAGATGGTAGCCAGGTTTCATGTCAGTGCACAACAGGGTAAGCTATCCAATGCATGGCCCGGAGTTGCAGC
The DNA here is from genome assembly GCF_028583685.1 of Petaurus breviceps papuanus. Lineage (NCBI taxonomy): Eukaryota > Metazoa > Chordata > Mammalia > Diprotodontia > Petauridae > Petaurus > Petaurus breviceps. The sequence continues at coordinate 3,013 of NW_027186750.1, read as the reverse complement.
AGATCAGCCAACTTGACTCAGTTGCTGCTGTTTCCCAACCCACAGCACCAAAGCAAACACATACACACACGACAGACACACAAATACATACACACACAAACACAGACACACAAACACAGACACACACATACACACACACACCCTAAGAGTACAACCATCGAATCAGCCGTCACTAAGCTCAAAGGGAAGTCTGGAGGAAGCTCCTCTGGCCATGGCCTTGCCAGCTCACTTCTGCTCTAAGAGATCTGCTTGGTGAGATTCCCAACACCTTCTGGAAGGCATAAGCAGCAAAGGCCAATGGCCAGCATAATTGGGCAGCTGGGGAAAAGGCCAGCTTTTTGTTGGTCCCAGGGGGAGCCCCTGCACACTAGGATGTTATCAAGGCCCAGGAGGAATGATCCAGAGGTAGAATGCTGAGGAATCTGGGACCAAAGGAAAATTCCACACTTGCTTCAGTGTGAAGCAGGTTCCCTCAGCCTGGAGAAGGCCCACTAGCCACATGTCTGGCCATTGCTCAGTCTCAGACACGCCCCCAGCAGAAAACCCACAGATTCCCAGCCTTCAAATAGAGGAGGACCTGAGAGAGCATCTTGTTCAAGCTTCAGATTTTCTAAGTGAAGAAACAGAGGCCCAGAAAGGTTCAGGGTGAGGTAAGGAGCACTCACACCATTTTCGTGCCTTTTTTACAGATGGCAACTCTTAGACTCAGGGCAAGGGATTTGCCCATGGTAATACACCTTTTCAGTGTTGCTATGGCCCTCCTCAGCCACTTGGCCTAAGCCCTAGCCCAGGGCTCTTTCACAGGCCCCAGGCCTGCCCCTCAGTGGATTGGGTACTGTAAGGGGATTCAAAACTCGTCCCAAGTTGATTGAATCCTATGCTCTCCTCATGGAAAGCTACATTTTGTGAAGGCCACACAAAGCAAAGCAGACTCGAGGCCTGAGAGGTAAACTGAGGCAGGCAAAAATGTCATCACAATGCACATACAGGGGGATGGTGGTTTTAGGCAAGGTCTTTACTTGGGCCTTGTCCCTTTGGAGCAACTTTGGTGAAAGCGGCTGTTTGGCTTTTTTTGAGTTTAGGGAGACAAGGAGGATTCCAGGGCAGTTGGATAGTGGACAGTGAGAGGCAGCAGGTCTGGCTGGTGGGGGACCCACTGCCCTGTGTGACCAGTATGACCAAAGAGAACCTTCAGGGGTCCAGCCATTCCCTGCTCCCACTCCAAGGGCCTGTAACAGAGATCACCTCATGCTAGAGAACTGCTCACTCCTTGTCAATAGTCAGTAGACATTGATTAAGCACCTACTATGTGCTGAGTGATTGAGATACAACGAAAGCCAAGAGACAATCCTCACTCTCAAGGAGGCCCAGTCCAATGAGGGAGATGACATGGTGAATAGACAGTATCACTAACAAAGTAAAGGGGATGTGGAGACAAGGCCCCAACATGCACAATACTCATGTCCAGTGGACAGTCTAGGACCTTACTGCATCTCTGGTTCTTTTCCTTAATGATACGACCAACAACACAAGCCAGTTCCCCAGTCCCTTCCATTGTGCCCACATGCAAACATAGTCTGGGGGGGGGTCACTTAGATGGGAGTTTCTGCCCCCCCCCAACAGCACCCAGACAAAAGAGCTTTCCCTGGAGCCATAGCCAGAATTAATGGAACAGAAACCACGGGATATATACACACCTACACAGCTGGGTCAGAAGGCAGAGAATGCCAAGATTCCTCTTAGTGAAGGGCAGCCTCCACTCACGTGGCCTTGCTTGGGCACCCCGCCTGAAATTCACAGATACTAGTCATGCTGCAAGAACTTGGCCTAGTTGTGTTCAGATGCCCAGGGACACATGAGGATGGGCCAGGCCAGGTGGCCAAGGGACTGATCACTCCTGCCTCTGCACGTGGGACCATCATCGATTGCTGGGTGTGCCTTTTGTGGACTAGATGCGCCAATGTGGGTTTCCCCATTCACCCTTGATAATGGCTTCCCATCACACCATCAACCATCATCATTATCACCATCACTAGAATCATCAAAGGAAAATCAGCCACAGCACATTAAGGTAGTTTTCTCAGCTCCATTTGGGCTCTGGGCTCAGCACACTTAAATACAACTTACACTTTTCCTGTGTTCTGAGGGATCCCTCTTCTTGCCTCCCCATCTCCCAACCCTCTGGCAGCCCTGCTCATCATCTACAGTAACGAGGCCCATTCAAGCATCTCCTCTCTCTATAGCCTCAGTCTCTCTTCATTTACTGACTCCTCTGCAGGCTACAAACACACCCACGTCTCCCCCATCCTCGAAATACCCTCACCCAGTCCTTCCACCCCTGCTAGTCACTGGTCTCTATCTCTAGATCCCAGACCCTGGGGCTTCCCTCAGTTTCATTCTCTTGGATATTTGGTGCTGAGTGTAGCTCAAGTGTGGGGCTTGGCATCAGGAAGACCTGAATTCGAATCTCACCCCAGACATGCCTACCTGTGTGACTCTGGGCAAGTTGCTTAACCTCGGTTTGCCTCAGTTTCCTCAACTGTAAAATGGGGACAATAATAGCTCCTGCCTTGCAGAGCTGTTGTGAAGATAAAATGAGACAATAGGGTGCTAAGCCTAGTGTCTGGCACGTTTTAAGTGTGTGCTATGATAAGCATTATTATTATCATTAGGATCAAATGAGATGAGATGTGTAAAGTGCTTAGCACATTGCCTGGCATACAGCAGGTGATAAATACATGCTTCCTCCCTCCCTCCTTCCCTCCTTACATTTTCCCTCCCTCCCTTCTTCCTTCCTTCCTTCCTCCCTCCCTTCCTTCCTCCTTTCCTTCCTCCCTCCCTTCCTTCCTTCCTTCCTTCCTTCCTTCCTTCCTTCCTTCCTTCCTTCCTTCCTTCCTTCCTCCCTCCCTCCCTCCCTCCTTCCTTCCTTTTTCTCTTCCTTCCTCCCTCCCTCCTTCATTCCTTCTTCCCTTCCTTCCTTCCTCCCTCCCTCCCTTCCTCCCTTCCTTCCTCC
>NW_027186749.1:19659-29445 GCF_028583685.1 Petaurus breviceps papuanus | reverse complement strand
TCTCCTCTTCCTTCTGCTCTGAGTCTAAGCCTCAATCCCTGTGCATTACCTGATTTCTCCAGGAAGCTCAGGCCCGTTTCCCGAGGGCTTTGTCCATTGCCCTAGGGAGGCTCAGGTTCCCTTAGATCCATTGTGGGGCTGCTGCCTTTGGAAGCTTCTCAGAAAACTCTGGTGTTGGATAGAGGAAACTCCTTCCTCTGCCTGGGGGAGCTGGTTAATGGGTTAATAGGAGAGAGCCATTTATGTCCTGATAGTGCCACCTGGAGGGCCCTTGGAGAACAACAGCAAGAGACAGATTCTTGGGGCCTGGGACACTCCCCCAGGATGTATGATTTGTGTTTGATCACAGATGGGCAGATATTGGCTCTCATCCTCACTCACCAAGACTTTGTGGCCTCTTTGGGGTTCATTTGGGGTCTACTTAATGTTCTTGGTTCTTCTCTAGACCCAGTCCAGGAACCCTGTTCAGTCTAGACCATCAGGCAATTCTAGAGCAGAACTGAGCCCCAGGGGCATCTAACTCAACAAAGATGGGTTATTCTTGGCCTGTGAAACCAACAGGAACCACAGGGGCCAATTTCTTATCCCTTAACTCATGACTTACTCTTGACTCTTGGACAGGACTATGTCTTTTCCTGGTGTTGGCTGTCTTCATCGTGGGAGACACTCTGAGGACCTGCCATCCCTTTGTGCCTCAATATCTTCAAAGTCAGAGGCCAAAGAGAGAGCCAATTAGATTTATTTCATCCAATTAAGTTGGCATGAGCTGCATCAGGAAAGAGTGGATTCCCAGCTACCACTGGGAGTCTGCAGGCAGGAATGGACAGCCCACTGGATGACCCTTGCTTGAGGTCTCCTCTAACTCTGGGTCTCTGGAATTCCCTGAAGCTGACCCTTGTGCTCTTCACTGTCTGGAGGAGTTGAGGCCCATCCTCACTAACGACCCTTATCAGCCACCTGTGGCAGTCAACAGCCAAGCTCTCTGGCTGGGGGAACTGCTCATTCATGTGAAGGGTCTTGGAAGGAAAATTCCATGTTCTTTGAGCTACTCTTTGGGGTGATATCTCCCCCTAAAGCCTGATCACCTGGTCCCAGAGGAGCTGCCCTCCTGGGAGAGACTTCCCAGTCCCTACTACGTGGTATTCAACCCAGAGAGGATGTTAGGCAAGAATTCAGGCATAAATAGGATCCTGAGCACAATGCTTGTGTCAGAGTTAGTGCTTAAGAACTGTTTGTTGTTGATTGAGCTACAAGCTCAGAAAGAGTCAATATTTTGTGATGAGGCAGCCAAAAGCAATTAATCTGATCTTGCTTCAATGCTTCATGAATTCATAACTCCCTTAGTGTAGAAAATACCTCCAATGATACAGATTTACAGCCCTTTTTCTATTCCTCATCAGATGGTCTGGGCATTGCTGTGACTAGGTGATATGTCAGTCTGTGATTTTGTGGTGCTAAGCACCTCTGGTTTAGCTGGACTGGTCCTCACCCAAGAGATACAGTCTGTCCCTAGGACCATAATCTCAGTCTTTCCCATCTGTTAGAGTCTCTTGACTTCTGTTTTGCTGGTGTAACGATCTAGGACCCTGAGCCACCTCCCCAGGGCTTCATGGAGGACCTCAGGCTGCTAGTGGTCCTCACAGTCCAGTGGAGGGAGGTCATGGTCACTCTGTTCATACCACAGTGGCATCCTGTGCCCAGCCTCAGGATTTACATTTAAAGAGTGAGGGGTCATCCAGAGGAGGTGACCAGAATGGGAGGGGACATGACATTGTAAGTCCTGAGAATGAAACATTGAAGTAAGTTGAGAAGCTAGGCCCTGGGGGGGGGGGGTCTCAATGGTCACATCTGCTCTGCAAATATCTGAAGGACAGTCCTGGGAAAAGGCACCCAGACTGGTTCCCTTTGGTCTGAGAAGGGAAAACTAAAGGCAAAGCTCTAGAAAATTCCAGTGATTTCGGCTCAGCATGAACTTGCCAACAATCCAGGATGGATTGAGTCATTTCTGAAGTGGTGAGCTCTCCATCACTGAAAGTATTCAAGAGACACTGGACAAATACTGCAGTGGGGAGGCACAATTCAGTTAATGCTTGGTTCTTTCCACTCTGTAATTGCAGGCATCTGTAGTCCCTTGTGTGTCTGTGCTGCCCCCTGTTGGTTGTGTGAGTGAATACATGCCAGATGCTGGATTATTTTCCCTGAGTGTGGATTCTTTCTGGGAGAGGATGTGGCATCACTGTGCAAAGACCCGGCTCCCTTTGCACAATCAGTTGCTATGAAATCAAGTTTGGAAATGAATCCTCCTTCAGATGCACTGGGAAAGTTGGACTACACAAAGGACCTTTGTTAAAGAGAAATGGCTTCCCAAGCACCGATAGTGGACATTGGAGACCAGGGCTAGAGTCCAGACTCTGCTATTTACCCGGTTTATGTCTTCAGACACAATGATTCCTCTTTCTGGGTCTCAGTTTTCTCATCAGTAAAATGACCACATCGCGCTAAAGTGACCTCTCAGATCATCTGCTAAAAACCCCAGTGACTCCCCTTGTCCTTGGAGGAATCCTAATGGCCAATGTTTACAGAGGGCTCTAAGGTGTGCAAAGGGCTCCACATGGAACATCTCATTGGATCCTCACAGAGATCCTGTGAAGGGGGTGTTATTACCCTCATTTTACAGATGAGGAACTTGGGCCAGGAGAGGTGAGCTGACCCATCCAGGGTCACCCAGATCCTTTGTGTTCTAGAAGAATTCGGAATCCAGCTCTTCTTAACTCCATGTCTGGTGTTTCAACCATTGTGCTGTGCAGGCTCATACAAAATAGCCCCCACATTCTGGGCCTGGGTTTCATACTCATACTCCAGCACCAGATTATCTTTCCTGGCTCATCTTCCCCTATTCTCCTCTATACACCCCAGGCCCTATTCACAGTGGGTCACCACCTATCTGACCCTCTACATCCTACTCTATGCCCTCTGTATCCTACAAGAAACACGACTGGATCCTGCAGGCTCCAGGCTTTCATTGTGCTTTTCCCTATGCCTGGAATAAGGGCAGCTAGGTGGCAGAGTGGATAGAGCCCTGAGCCTGGAGTCTGTAAGACTCATCTTTGTGAGTTCAAATCTGTCCTCAGACACTCCCTAGCTGTGTGACCCTGGGCAAGTCACTTAACCCCATTTGCCTCATTTTCCTCATCTGTAAAATTCCTGACAATGGCAAACCACTCCAGTATCTTTGATGAGAAAACCTGAATATGGGGACAAGAAGAGTGTGACAGGACTGAAACAATGACTGAACAGCAATAATGCCCGGAATACCTTCTTAATGCCCTGTGGGCCTGCTGAATTCTCACTCCTCTTTAAAATCTTAATCAGATGTCCTCAGAACTCTAGGGGCCTTTTATTCAGACAGTCTGTCAGTCCGTCAATAAGCACTTACTTTATGAGCAGTTTCTTAGTGACAGGAACTGTAGTAAGCACTGGGGCCACAAAGAAAGGTAAAAGTCCCTGCTCTCAGGGTGCTCACAGTCTAATAGAGAAGATAACATGGGCACAAGCAAGAGAAACAGAGGAAAAATTAGATATCACCTCAGAGGGAAGGCAGGAGCATCCAGGGAGCTCAGCCAGGCAGGATCCCCAGGTCAGCACAAAGAGGCCCCTTCCCACTCCCTGAAAGACATCCCAAAGTAATGGAAGCAACTGAAGGAGACCTCCTGTCCCCGCCTGCGCAGAGCTGAGCCTTTTGGACAAAAAGGATTCTCAGAAAAGGTGGTGGCCTCACCTGGAGGGAGAGAAATCCAGAGAGAAGGTTTCCTTCATGGATCCAGAGGCTGGATTCCATGAAGGATTGACTCTTCTTCCTTCCCTCCCTTGCTCACTCAGCAAAGCGATGAAGAGGACAAGGAGAATCGCTTCTTAGACATTTCCTCACAGAAGAGTCGGTCAGAAAGCATTCATTTAGTGCTTATTACATGGCAGACGTGGTGCCACCAAGACAGGCAGAAGACAATCCCTTCCCTCAAGTAGATGACAGTATAAGCGATGAGACAACTACATTCAGACAAGACACAGACAGGATAAATTGGAGAGATAATAAAGAGGGGGAAGGCACCAGAATTAAGGGGAATGAGGAGAGGCTTCCTGTGGAAGCTGTGATATTAACTGGCACTTTAAGGAAGCCAAAAAGCCAGGAGGTGAATACAAGAAAGAAGAACCTTCCAGGCAGGGGACACAGAATGAGAAAATGCCCAGTGATGGAATCCCAGGTCTCTTTCCTCTTGGGTTCTGAGCTTCTGGCGTTCTAAGATTTCATGATGGGATGTGCATGCTCTGATGTGTTGAGACTTCCAAGTCTTTGATTCTAAAAGCCAGTCTTCTCGAGCCTGACTCTAGATGGGCCTTGTCTTATTTCTGGACTCGTCTTGATGGACAGAACAGAGAAGCTCCAGGAGAACTTAAGTTCAATGAGGGCAGAGAATGAGTCATTTTGATCACGATGCCCTCCTCAGGTGACTCATGGAGGCAAGGAGGTGAGGCAGAGGGTCCAAAGGCTATGCCACTGCGATAGTGACTCTGGAAGGTTCCTCTATTGTGGAACAACTTTTATTACTAAGTATAGGGAGGCTCATGCTCAGTATTTAACCATTTGGGGATGGGGTCTTTGGCTACGGCAGCCGATGGTGAAAACAAAACAACACAAAGTGTTAAAAGCTGGTTTGCATTTGAGCCATGATTTAGAAGCAGAGATATTGAGGTGGAAGGGGCTTCAGAGGCCAGATACTTCAGACCTGTCTCTTCACATGAGGTAGTTGTGGCATATAGATGTTCCCCTGGGTCACACAGGTGCTGAGCCCAGAGTCAGAATGTGGGTAGAGGAGTAGAAAGGGGAGTGGAGAGGGCTGAGCGTCACCATCCCTAGACCCTGCACAAAGAGCAACTAAACGCTAAGTCCTCTCAATATGAAGGACTGTGACTGTGCCTAATGTGGGTACATGTTAATAGATACTGTTTAAAATGAATTGAATGGAGGACTCCTGTCAGCGTTTAATTGTTTGAGGCTTCATGGTCTTCCACTCAAAGAGAACAGCTCATAGGTTCTCCTTGAAATAAAGAAAGGAGACTGTGGTTGGAGCCATATCTCTGAAAGTCACCATTAGGAACTGGTTTCACTAGTGTTTTCACTTACCATGTTGGGTTCTGAAGGGCTCTTCTCTGAAAGGTGGCGTTCACTGTACCATAAGAAAATAAATCAACATATGGAAATGACATTACAAAGCTAAGCAAAAGATTGCCCTGAGCTGGAAGGGACCACTGGAGTAGAGTAAAGGGTTGACTTTAGTTAGCTTCAGACTTCATGCCTTATCCCTCAATACAACCTCCTCACTGTTACTTTCTTCACCAATAGGTCACATTAGTCTCCTGCTCAATTCATCTGTGCAGTCTGAATTGGCCTTGGTGGAATTTTCCTTCCCTTGGTCTCTCACTAGGTTGTGAGTAGTAACCTATCTCTTTCTTCTCTGCAGTCCCTTCCATTCTTTACCTCTGTGCCTTCATGGACCTCAGTCCCTTTTTTTGAGGGTCTATGAAAAAGTGGTTAAGTCATATCTCCATCACACTGGGGAAGTGAATATCTGTTTGCAAGAGGCAATAAAGTATAAGGGATAGGAGAGGATGAAAGCCCCCCAAGGCAATTAGTATTGAAAAGTAGGAGTTTGGGAAGGGAGGTACATCAGGTATAAGAGTACAGGGTGCCGAAGACCATGCTGGTATTTTTCCCCCATTCAGGGAGACAGACTAGAAGGGACTTCACATATAGGAAGCCTTTTTTACCTTCCAATCTTTCTGAAAAACAGGAAATAGATGAGGGCACCAATGAGAGCTCCCCTCCCCCCCGCAAATAGGACACCAAACACTACACCTATGATGGCCCCTCCAGAGAGTGAGGAGCCATTATTTCCTCCTGCAGACTTTTCTGCTGATGACAGAGAAGAGAAAAAGGAACTTGAGTATTTTTGAGGGCTCTCCAACATGAGTGCCTAGCACACAATGAAGTAGAGTTGGCCTTTGTTCCTCTGAGCTTGGGTATCCCTTAGGCAGGGTCACATTTCCAGGCATCTGACAAACAACTGGGGACACCTGAATGTCAGTGAGCACACCAAACTCTACATACCTCATCTCTGAACTCTTGATTTCCTCCCCACATTGTGCCCACTTCCTTTCTCTGTTTCAGCTGATGGCACAATCGACCTCTCAGTCACAGGGGCTCAAGTTGGGAAACACCTTTGACCTTCTCTCTCCTTGAAGTGTCACATCTAATCAAATTGCTGTGGTGGTTTCCCTAATGTTGGGGTTATTTGTACTGATTCTCCTTGGAGAGTATCTCTCACATCTACCCCTTCCTCTCTCCTTCTACTGCAGACCCCCTCTTCTCTGCTCTTCCAAATTATGGCAGTTGTTCTCTGACCAGTGTTCCTTCTTTTCTTCTCTCAGCTCTCTAATTCCTTCTTCATGTCATAGTCCAACTTTAATCTTCCTTCTATACCATCCTGACTATATCACCTTTCTCTCTGAAAACCCATGAATGCCTGTCTCTCACATCTGTCCCCAGAAGGCAGTGCACTAGAACAGAAATAGCTGTGGGTTTGGAATCTAGAGACCTGGATTAGAACCTGACCCTGTCACTTGCTACCTGTGCAATCTTAGGCAAGTTGCTTCTCTTCTCTGGGCATCAATTTCCCAATCTATAAAATAATTCCATGTGGGGTAGGTGATCTGTCAGTAACACCCATCCCAGTTTTAAATCCTCTGAACTCACTTTTCTCTCCCTACTCACTACCCTGGCCAATTTTAAGCCTCCTCAATTTCCATCTGAATTTATAGAATAGCCTCCTTTCTGGTCTTCCTGACTCCCCCTTTCTTCCAGTCCATGTCTTTCATCTTTGTATGTCACGGGTTCTATGTATTTTCATTGATGATAATGATTACCATCTGCTACAGGACGGACTAAAGTTTGCTTATGGAAATGAGATTACTAATTCTGGACAAGAGAAGGTGTGACACAGCAGTCCATGACCCACCAGGTTTTCAAATTAAGTGAGTCTATTATTTTCTGTTTTTGTCTTCAAAGTTCCTTTATTGAAGATAATTCTTGTTGCATTGTGATCAGTGTAAGATATGTTTAATGCTGATCTCTTTGCTATTTGTTTGCAAAGATTTCATGCTTTAATTTTTTTGTAAAAGTTTTCATAAAAGTGTCACACACAGCTGAGAAATATTTGTGCTCTTCTCCTTCCTATTCAAGAATCACTAGAGGTGCATCATACCCAACTTCTATAAAATTCCACTGAAGTCCTTAACCATCTCGTTTTTTGATCATATTTGTCTAGGTCTAGAAAGAGCACATTACGGTCCCTTACTATTGGAGTTTTATTCCTTCTATTTGAATTTGTTTAACTTTTCCTTTAACTATTTAGATTAGAGGTTCCCAAACTTATTTTATATAAATAAAGGGCTTATTACTCCTTTAAAAGAAAATTACTCAGTGCCCTTAGAAATCTACATTCTTTAACCCTCTGTAGCAGCAAGCACCCCAACCGTCCTCAGGGTTTGCAGCTACCACAGGTTCTTGGATCTGCTTTGTTAAAGGAAAGCAACTCAAAATGGGTTAACAAGCTTACTTTAATCAGTCAGACATATATCGTTTACCTTGTTCAGGAGAAAAGGTCAGCACCCTGAACCTCAAAGTATACAGGCATAATTATCAAGACAGAAACATCAAGTAGACAGATTTCCAAATTGTCCAACCATTACATCCATACCCAGTCAACATCTGGGTTTCCACATTCTGGGTTTTTCAAAGCCGGGGGACTCTCAACAACGGCTTCCCAGAATTCAGATCAAACCACAGAACACTTCTCAAAGTGAGTCCCAAAACAAAGCTACACATCAGGGCTTATATAGCCTTTTCCTGGCTCAGAGAATGTAACAACCTTATTGAGTCACTAGCCAATCAAGAAGTATCTACTGAAAAACAAGCCTCCCACCCCAGGCTTCAGGTGCACATTAGCCTAGGGGCAGGGAAGATCTTTAAAATTTACATTCGCATTACACCCTCTAACACTTTTTTTTTGGAAATTTGCATCATTTCAAAAATATATATTTTTTGAAATAACCTCCCAAATTTAGTAATTTACTGCAAATTTATGTTATTTAAACTGCATTTAAATTTTGATGATGCAATATTGTGTCATGTAACTGTATAGTAATGTATTTGTAAACAACTCAGTACATGCACATATTCCTGCCAATGCATGCTGGACTGCCTGACAATGTGAGACCCTCTTGCCTGCCAACACTTACTTGTTAAGAGTTGTTGGGGGGCTTCACAGCTTATTGGTTTAACTTGAATTTTGTATGTTTATTTGGAAAAATAATGTATTCAATATGACTTTAACTCTGTTACACAACAGGTAAAGTATTTATGAACAGTTTTTCAAAATTTTCTTCTCTTCTCTTCTTTCCTTATGCTTCTACCACCCCCTTGACAATTCCAGTACCCCTAAGAAGTGGTATCACTCACTTTGGAAACCTTTCATAGATGCTGTACTACTTAATGTATATTCATTGTTATTTTGGCACAGTAATGATGTCTAGAGAATCTTTCCAAGTATTACAGTTTCCCTACTTATTTTTAAAACTCAAATCCACTTTTTCTATTAACTTGTTTCTGATCATAATTGCTACCATGCTTTTTTGAATTCATCTGAAGCATAATAAATTTTTTTTCTAGCCCTTTATTTCACCTCTCTGAATCTTTATATCACATGTCTTCCTTATAGACATCGCATTTTTGGGAGTCTTTCTTTTTAATCCACACTTTTAACTCTTTCATTTTTATGTGTATTAATCTAATTTACATTTAAGATCATAATCATTAATTGTGTATTTCCCTCATATCGTTTCCTTATGCTCTTTCCTCTCTTTGCTCAGTCTCTCCTTTATATAGAAGAAGAGATTGGAGAAAGAGCAGACAGAGACAAAGGTAGAGAGTGAGAAATATACACACACTCCTACAGAGAGATAAAGAGGGAGGGAGGGAGGGGTTTGGAAGTCTTATATTTCATTAAAGGTCCATTCCCCCCTCCCACATCCGCATTTCTTATGATTAAACAGAATTTGCCATTCTTCCTGGTAAGGCTTTATTTTTGGTTTTTGGAATATCATATTCTAAGAACACTACTCCTTTATAATGATAGTGTTTAAATTTTGTGTGATTATTACTCTGATTCCTTCGTATTTGAACAATTTTTTTTTCTGGATTTTTATATTATTTTTTCTGTGTTCTTTAAGCTCTTGATTTTGGCCATGATATTCCTGGGAGGTTTCAATTATGAGTTTTTTTTAGGAGCAGAATTTTTACTGTTTTCACTTTGCTTTCTAATTCTCATACTTCTGGACAGTTTTCTTTCATGACTCCTTGAAACTTGATGTCCAAAACCTATGTTATTTTTTTTCCTTTTTTTGTGGGGAGGGATGCATTGAGACATTTCTGGTGTCTCCATAATCTATGTTCCATGCCTGTTGTTGCTTGGGTGCTTGTTAGATTTTTTGCTTTGAGTTGCCTATGTGTTCATCCATTTTTCAGTATTTGGACTTTGTTTATCTATATCTAATCTATATCTACATCCACATCTATATTTATATCTACATCTACATCTTTATCTATATCTACATCTACATATGATATCTATCTATCTATCTATCTATCTATCTATCTATCTATCTATCTAT
>NW_027186749.1:0-19649 GCF_028583685.1 Petaurus breviceps papuanus | reverse complement strand
TATCTATCTATCTATCTATCTATCTATCTATCTATCTATCTATCTATGATCAGATGGAGGCTGTCTCCCTATAACTTAAACTTGGTGTTCTGCATTGTGTCCAACTCCTTGTAAGACAGAAGGTTCCGTGTTGTGTTACAACGCCTTGTCTGATGAAACGTTCTGTGTTGTGTTACAATGCCTTGTCAGATGGGAGGTTCTGGACCTGACAGATCAGTCACCACTGTCATTTTGATATGTAATTGGAAGACAATCCGAGAATCTCGCAGCTGCCAGAGACCTCAAAAGGACCTGCTGAGACATGAGCGGGAATCCCTTCTACATCCCAAATGAGCAAGGGCCATTCATCCTCTGCTGGAATACCTGAAGCAATTGGGAACAGATTATCTCTGCAGCAGCCCCCTCCTCACTGTGTGATTGTGTCACCCCTCATCTCTTTTCCAGTTCTTTCAACCAATCTCGCAATAATATGGTTTCCAGTACCCCAACCGCCCTGTTTCCCTTCCTTTTCTCCAACTGTGGAAAGCTCCATTCCAAAAAGTGACACCTAGAACCAAACTCGATGTTCCTGATGCCTGTCTGCCTCTAAAATGTGCCCCATGCTCTGGCACCTCCAGATCACGGTTCCTAGGGTTATTGGGTCACAGCTCTAGAGCTGGCAGGGCATTCAGAGATCATTTGGACTATTAGCTGGTCACCTTCTTTGTCTCACAAATCCCTTGGGTAGTGAGACTGAGGAGCCTATGGGCCTTTTCTCAGAATCATGCCTTTAAATTTCCATAATGAAAAACAAAAAATATAACAAAGGAAACCAAAAGTTAGTTCAAACAAAGGTGGAATTTTTTTCACATCCATGTTGACGGACTCCTTGAAATTTAAGAACCTCTGATCTGGTTCAATGGCCTCATTCCTAGAGTAGAAAAGACAGGCCCAGTGTTGTGACTTTTCTGGGATCAGACAGCAAGTTGCAGAGCTGGATTTGAACCCAGGCCCTCTGACTCCAAGGCCAACCCTCTTTCCCCCCTTTGTTTTTGTCTTTATTAATTTGTTCACTTTTAGTTTACAAGATTCAGTTCCAAAATCCCTTGAGTTTCAAATTTGCTCCCCTGTTGCTCCTCCTCTCACACCCCCCACCCCATGATGGCATACAATCAAGCATAGGATCTGCAAATACTTTCACATCAGAGATTAGTCAGATTGTAAAGAAGGATTATAACCAATGGAATGAACAATGGGAAAGAGGAAAGCAAACCAAACAAGAAAAAGAGAGAGCAGGTAGTTTGCTTCAATCTGCATTCAAACTCTGTAGTTCTTTATCTGAATGTAGACATCTCTGTCCATCATGAGTCTTTTGGAGTTACGTTATAACCGTGTATTGCTGAGAAGACCCCAGTCTATCAAGGTTGATCGTCACACATACGTCGTGTCTGTAAGTGTGTACAAATGTCTCCTTCTTCTCCTCTTCTCACCCAACATCAGTTTGTATAAGCCTCTCCAGGTGAATATGAAGTTCATCTGCTCCTCATTTCTTATAGTACAATAGTATTTCATTATATTCATATACCACAACTTGTTTAGCCATTCCCTAATTGATGGGCATCCTCTTAATTTCCAATTCTTTGCCACCACAAAAAGCTGCTATAAATACTTCTGTACATATGGGTCTTCCGCCCACTTCTATGATCTCTTTGGGATACAACCCTAGAAGTGGTATTGCTGGGTCAAAGGGTATTAAATTATTTATAGCCCTTTGGGCATAGTTCCAAATTGCTTTCCAGAATGGTGGAATCAGTTCACCACAACACCAACATTGCATTAGTGTCCCAATTTTTCCATATCCTCTCCAGCATTTGTCATTTTCCTCTTTCACCAGCTTAGCCAATCTGACCAGTGAGATATGGTACCTCAGAGGTGTTTTGATTTGCATTTCTCTAATCAATAATGATTTAGATAATTTTTTCATATGCTTCTAGATATCTTTAATTTCTTCCTCTAAAAACTGCTGATTCATATCTTTTGACCATTTATCAATTGGGGAATGACTTGTATTCTTATAGATTTGACTCAATTCTCTGTATATTTTAGAAATGAGTCCTTTATCAGAGACAAAGGTTGTAAAAATTCTTTCCCGATTTTCCACTTTCCTCTTAATCTTTGTTACATTGGCTTTGTTTATACATAAATTTTTCAATTTAATGTAATCAAAATTATCCACTTTGTATTTTATAATGCTCTCTAACTCTTGTTTCATCATAAAACATTCCTTCTCCATAAATCTGACGGGTAAATTATTCCTTACTTTCCCAGATTACTTACAGTATCAGCCTTTATACCTAGATTGTACACCCATTTAGACTTGATTTTGGTATATGGTATTAGTTATTGGTCTATGTCCAGTTTCTGTCATACTATATTCCAGTTTTCCCAGCAGCTTTTGTAAAATACTCAGTTCTTATCCCCAAAATGGGGGCTTTGGATTTATTAAATAGTAGATTACTATAGTCATTGACTGCTGAGTCTTGTGTACCCAATCTATTCCATTGATCCATTACTCTATTCCTCAGCCAGTACCAAGTAGTTTTGATGACTGCTGCTTTATAATACAGATTAAAATCTGATATAGCTAGTCCACCTTCCCTAGCATTTCTTTTCATTAATTGCCTTGATATTCTGGACCTTTTGTTCTTCCAAATGAATTTTGCTACTATTTTTTTCTAGCTCTATAAAGTAATTTTTAGTAGATTGATTGGTATGGCACTAAATATGTAATGTAATGTGGGTAAAATTGTCATTTTTATTATATTAGCTCGACCCAGCCATAAGCAACTGATGTTTTTTCCAGTTAGTTAGATCTGACTTTATTTGTGTGAAAAGTGCTTTGTAATTGTGTTCATATAGGTCCTGGGTTTGTTTTGGCAGGTAGATTCCCAAATATTTTGTAATGTCTTGAGTAACTTTAAATGTGATTTCTCTTTCTATCTCTTGCTGTTGTATTTTGTAAGAGATATATATGAATGCCGAGGACTTATGTGGGTTTATGTGAGACATCTGTGAATCTCCCTTGGGTTGGGTGAGTCTGCTGTCTGGGGCTCACTCTCATTCTGCTGTATTCTGCTCTCCCCTCTTTCCCCTCTTAGAAAGTTGCTTAAGACTTAGACCTGAAGTGACCAGCTCATTGCTACAGAAGGAGGCAGAATCAGAGGTAACACTTGATCTCAGGTCTTCCTGTGCCTGAATTCTCCACTCTTTCACTCTACAATTGCCCTTAAATAACAACAGCAATAAGTACAACACAGATATGTTCAAGAAGGAAAGCCCAATCAGAGGCTCCTACAACTCAGGACTGAACTAGATTGTCTGCAAGCCTCCTTTCCAGCTCTAGGTGCTCTCATTGGCCAAAGCACCAGCCCTGACCATGCCAAGGGAAGCTTGATGTTGGAGAAGAGGAGGAACGGCAACTGGTGGGCTGAGATTTCCCAGGAAGCTTACTCATCATGGACACTCCCTGTTCTCTTGATCCAGAAGAGGGAGTGTGGGCAATGTTATGCCTGGGCTATAGGAAGGGATAAGAAGGGATGGCCAACAAGGAGGGGGGAGGCCAGAGCAAGGAGTCAACTCCTCCTGGGTTGGAAGTGTTCTGTACCATCTGGAGCAGGAGAAGGGAGGGAATCCTAGCAGCCCAGAGACCTCATGCTTCTTGAGAAAAACAGCACTGTTTCTCAGAAGACAACACCTTACAATGAATTCTTCCAGTCTCAGGGGATCCCTGCAGAAAGTTGGGTGGAAGCCAGACCCTTCCAAGTATTCTCTGTTCCTTCACCCTGGATGGCTCAGGCCAACACAGCCTCCTCCTGGCTGGATTTTACACCATTCCTTCAACTCTCAATGTTCCAGCACATTTGGCTCCCATCCAAAATTGTTCCGGTCAAGCCATACCTGACAGAGAATTTACTAGAGTCCAGGTCTTCTTCCCTCCTTATCGACCTGCTGTCATCCCCCTCCATACATTTACATCGAAGGATCCCTGCAGAAACCCTCTTCCTGCCAGACTCAGTTCACATTCCATCTCCCCCAAGAAGCCTTTTCTCATGTTGCCTGCCCCAGCTCACAGCCCCTTCCTAAAATTATCTTAGAAATTTTTTTTTCAGATTCAGCACTCTATACACAGGTCCACCTGGCTGTCCAACTCATGTACTAGTCAGAATTGAGTAGGAGACTACAAGGAGTAATACTGATTCCCATCTCTCTCACACTTCAGGGCATCCAGAGAAGCAGGGAATGCTGGGCTTAGTACCCTCATTTTACAGATGAGGCAATGGAGAGTTATAGAGCTGAGGTCATATAGTAAATGCTAGAGCTGGGTTAGGGAGGCAGACCTCCTGATCCCAAGTCTAGAGGTCTCTCATATCCTTGGTACCACCCTCTAGAAGAAGCTGGAAGCCCTGGGAGAGTCCAGTTCACCTTGTGTCTGGTGAAGCGCCCAATCGTTTGCTTCTTCCAGGTCGGAGAAGACTGTGAAGGGGAAGTGAAGCAGCCTTAGCCCACATGAGTTCCTTGTCTCAAATCCTGTTATGAGTCCCTTTGGTGCCCTCTTTCTTCCTGGGCCATTCAGAGAGTGCAGTGGGCTGAGCTTCCTTCCCAGGTCCCAACTGCTAAAGTGTCCTGTGCTGAGGAGGGGAACCATGTTCCCCATCATGGGATGCTGTCCTCCTGACCTCCCCTTGTAATGGAAATTCAAATTTAAAGATCTTCCCTGCCCTTAGGACCTTTGATAGGCTTAAGAGACTCTGAGAACCTTCCTTGATTTGAAAATATACTCTGCCTCCTAATAGACTGAATGTGGTCACATGGAGCCTGTGGCAGGAGGCTTGGTTTTCAGGAATGCCCACATCTTGATGCTGTGTGATTGGGCAGGGGTCAAGAGGATGGTTACATTCTCTGACCCAGGAGAAGGCTATATAATCCCTGATGTGAGGCTTTGCTTTGGGCCTCACTTTGAGAAGTGTTCTGTGATTTGATCAGATGAGACTCTGGGAAGCCATTGTTGAGAGCCCCCTGGCTTTGAAAACCCCAGATGTTGATTGGGAATGGATGTAATGGTTGGACAGTTTGGAAACCTGTCTATTTGATCTGTTTCTCTGCTTTGATAATTCTGTCTGTATACTCTGAATTTCGGGGTGCTGACCTTTTCCCCCTGAACTAGGTAAACGATATATGTTTGACTGATTAAAGTAAGCTTGTTAACCCATTTTGAGTTGCTTTCCTTTATCAAAGCAGATCCACGAACCTGTGTTGGCAGCCACCCTGGGGATGCTGGGGTGCTTGCTGCTACACCCCTTCATAGAGTCCCTCTTTGCTTCAAGATGCCCCTTTAACAAGACTTCCCCCAGGAAACTTTTCCTGATGTCATCATCTGTCTGTGTTCCCTTACCTGATGACCTTGTATTTGAGTAGAGGTCTTGCCTGGGAGTCAAGAAGTCCTAGTTCTGCCTCAGGCAAGTAGTTTAATTCTGGGCAAGCTGCCTTCCCCCCACCTTAGTGCCCAAGAGGACTCAAAGACCAGGCTTGGAGGACAAGGTGCCAGCCTGCCTTGGTGGAAATGTTGCCTCCACAAGGAATTGCCTCTAGTCATAAATTATCAGTCTGGGGTTGACCTCCCTTCTTGTATTTTATTCTACATAAATGTATACATGTTTCCCCAATAGAAAGAAACCCTTTGAGGTTAGTGTCTCATTTTTTCCTTTGCCATTTATGCCCTTTCTTCAGCCCAATGGCTTTGCATGTAGTAGGTGCCTAACTTCTGGATCAACAGATTCATGACTTCTAGGTACTTTCTCCCACCATAACCTCTACTCCAGGAGCTGAGGGACAGGAAGACCCCTGCAGATGACCAGCAGGGCTCCCCTAATGCTGGCTCTTGCCTCACCATTGAATGCATCCCACTGCAGAAAGATGCCCAGGACAATTTCCAGAAGGCACACCAGGGAAGAAAGGCCCCAGATGTACAGAACTGTCACCCCTCCCCCACAACCTCAGAGCTAGAAATACCCCAGAGATCTCTGGGATTCTTTGCTTCTGGGCCTAGTAGGCGATCTTGTCCAACCTCACCTGATGAGGGATCCTCAGTCAAACATCCCTGTGAAATGGTCATCTTGCTTTTGCTTGAAGATTCCCAATGTTGGGGAGGCCACTCTCTCCTGAGATAACCCTCCATGATAGGGGGCATCTAGGGCATGAGGTGGTAGAATGTTGGATGTGGGGATAAGGAAGGTCTGAATTCAAATCCTGCCTAGTTAGAGACTAGCTGTATGACTCTGGCCAAGTCACTCAATCTCAGAATCACTTTCACATTCATACAAATAGCACCAACATTGCAGGGTCTTTGAGAGAATCCAATGAAATATGATACACTGGGCACTTTGCACAACCTCATACCCTATAGAAATGGCAGCTCTTGCTAACTCTTCCCCACCTGGGAATCTCTCCTTGTTGGGAGAGTGGCCCCAGCTGGGAGCCCCAGAGGCCTCTTTGTTCCCACATTGAATTTCTCTTCTCCTCCAGCTGAGAGCTCAGCAGGTGCTGGGCCTCTCTGTCCCAGGCTGTCTTTCAAAGCAGCCTGGCCCTCTCTGTTCTGGTCTTTCCTCTAGAACATGGAGGAAAAACAGGTGTCCTCCCTCTGGGGTCCCCTCTCAGCACTGGGAGCCTCAGGATGAACAGGCAGCAGGTGGTTCTGGGTACTGAGTTAGCCAGGCTTCTGACTGATGGGGAGTGGGAAGTCTGCACTTGAGCTCTGCTGGGCTCAGCTGGAAACGGAGTGTCAGTGACACTCCAGACCCAACAATGCTCCTCCTTGCCTCATGGAATTTAACTATCTTAGGAAAGGCAAGTGTCAGGACCAGGTGCCTCAGACAAAACTGGAGGAGGCCAGGTGCTATTCTGAGCCCGAAGCAGCCTCCCCTAGTTTCATAGCATGGTCTGGGAAATCTAGGAGGCAGGAAATTCCCTCAAATTCTGCCTCTGATTTCCCAACCACCTTTATGTCCCAAGGATTCCTGGGCTCAAAGCCTCTCTAAAGGACCCTTTCTAACATTGGAGCTTGGACAATATAACAGAAAATGAGTCATTGTTAAGCTGATACCCCTGCATCAAGATTTCCTAGTTAATTAAGAGCCTCTAAGGGGCTCTGAGTTTAGCTCACCCTATCATTTGAGTGTAGGCCCTCAGGACAAAGGCAGGATTCCAGCCTCCCTGGGTCCTGCCTGAACTGGGCCTCCAGGTGCTTCCTGGACTAATCTCTCCCAGCCTGCCCCGGGCTGCCAGGAATCTTGGTCTGCATTCTCCCTGCTACCTGTGCAAGGGGCTTAGGGGAGGGCTCTCACCCCTGTCTGAGGGAGCATATTGGAGGGATGGCATGGCCAAGGGAAGGGCAGCACTCACCATACATGGCTAAATGCACTCATGCTGTCACTGTACTTTTTACTGACATATTAATAAA
Organism: Petaurus breviceps papuanus; assembly: GCF_028583685.1. Classification (NCBI taxonomy): domain Eukaryota; kingdom Metazoa; phylum Chordata; class Mammalia; order Diprotodontia; family Petauridae; genus Petaurus; species Petaurus breviceps. The sequence goes on along the minus strand of NW_027186749.1, from coordinate 12,154 downwards.
TTGTACAATATAGTCATCAGTGTCACTGAGGGTGAGGTCAGAGATGAGCAGGGGGTCCCTGGAGAACACCTTCAATCAGCTGCCTGATGGTGATCTTTTGGCAGGAACAATGTAGGCAGGAATCAGGGTGGAGGCCTCTGCTGTCTGTCTGTACCAAGCATAGATGAGAGGCTGCTTCCAGGACACTTGGATGTCCAAGATGTTGCTGCTGCCCACTGTCCCCTAGGGTGGGTTTGCCACAACATGGACAGCAGCACTTTGGGCAGATGTTGGCTGGATGCAGCAGGAGAGGAAAGATGCTGAGAGGGGAAGGAGGAGGCAGAGGTCAACAGGGCCTGCCCTCTTGAGGGGTCCTGGTCACTGAGCTGTCCCCAAGGTAACGGTAGGGTCTGCTGAGCCTGCCCCAGGGTCTGCTGGGAGCTCAGTGGGGTGTGTTTGAAGGGGATTCTTGTAGATAAGCATCACTCTCCCAGTCCCAGGCTCTGCAGGGGTTCTGAGAGCTTAGCCTGTAACATATTTTTAAGCCCCTCCATGGACTTGATTTATAAAGAAACCTGACAGTGTGGAAGGCAAGACACTGAAGGGAGAAATGAATCACTAAAGTCTTGTGGTTGAAGACAGAAATCAGACCTTACACTTGGATAGAACCTTAGTGGGAGGTCCCTGAGTCCAACACCCTCAGTTACAGTTGAGGAAATTGAGGCCCACATGATGTAATCCATGTGACCAGTAGTAAATAGGAAATAGCAGAGGCAGCATTTGAACCCAGATTTTCAGACCCAACCCCCTTTCCCACTAAACCTTGGGTGCTTTTTAAGTCTGACAAAAGTTTGACTCCTAACCAGCTATGGGAGGAAGACAGTGTTCCAGGTAATCACAGGCTAAGCGTGGTCAGTGAGCTGTCCATGGTCCTACAGCTAATACACATCAGAGCTGGATCCACACCCAGGTCTCCTCTGCCTGAAAAGCCTCCCTTAGTCTCCTCAGAGGCTGCTCAGCTCCAGGACTGGACGTTGCCCTGAGTCTTAGACATGTGCATTGACAGCCTTGAGGGGTAACTTCCCCCTCTGCCCCTGGCTCAGGAAAGATCCCCCTGGCCAAGTCTGCAGAGACTGTCTCTGGAACTGACCTCCTGGGACTGGTCTCCTTGCTCCTGGTCCTTATGTTGACGGACTTGTCTTTGTCTGGGCTAGAATCCCCTAAAATCCCACTGCTCCCTTGGCCTCCAGAAGAGCTGGTGTCCCATCTGTGAACAGAAGCCTCTTCCACAGGCAGCCCCCACCATGGGGATTTTGTGAGGGGCTCTCCATCTGTCTCTCCTGTCCAATGTATGTGACCCCTCTCTCCTTACCAGGAATCTCTGCCTTCCCCTCCTGAACTGTGTCTTTCCTTTATAGAGACTAAGTGCAGTCCCTGGTGGTGTCCTTGCTGGTGATGGGACTCAAGACCGTCTGTTTATGTAGCTCAGATCTGTGTCTGCTCTGTCTCCTCCTTTCCTAGAGGACTGACATCTATCTCTCCAGGGCTTCAACTCTTCTATCTGACAGTTTGACATGGGCCCCAGTGGGCCGGGACTCGCCCTCTGACTCTCTCCTCCTTCCCCTTCCCTTTTTTTCTTCCCCTCCTGGTTATTATGGTTTTCTGCCTCTCCCCGGGAGTCCCTCCCCTGCCTCCCATGGCCCATGGAGAAGTGCTTCTGTCCCCAGGGGGAAGAAGGGTCACTCAGTATTACTCACTGTTGATTTCTACTTCCACCTGACCTTCTTCCTTATTTCCCTCCCAAAGAGAATCCTTCAACCCCTAAATGAGCAGAGAGAATGGTGGCCAGAGGCAATGTGTAGGGATCCCACTTCTGGGCTTCTAGGACCCAGACAACTCAGTGTCCAGTCTCTTATTGGTCCATGGGAAAGAACTCCGGGCTTTTCACAAGCATTTCACTGGAGCTTCTGTGAGGGTCAAGCAGGGCTGGGAAGAAGGAATAGGGGATTATGCAGGCTAGAGTTACCTACCCTATAGCAGGAGCAGATTGGGGCATCTTTTTCTACCCCTCCCTACCTTCCTGCTAGGTGACTCAGTTGATGGAAGGCTGGGTTTGGAGACAAGAAGATGGGTAACAGTCTTTCCTCCCCCATTTTGATGGGGGAGAAGGTCTAGACCTGTACATTTCACAGCCCCACACCAAAGAGACACTGTCAAGGAAGAGATAGAAAGAATGGAGAAGCAGCAAGGAGGACAGGGAGAGGGCACTTGTGGTAGATGCAAAGGGAGGTGGGGGGAGAGCTGTCAGCATCTTCATGGGTTATAGAAAGAGAAAGCACATGTGGGAGAAAGGCTTTTATAACAGGACTGGCCCTGAGACAGTATAAAAAGGGGGAAAGGATCTCCAGGTAAAGGAGATGAGGATGGGGAGAGGACCCTTCTTCTGACCAAAGACCTCAGAGAGGGACAAGAAGCTGAGAGCCCTGGGAGAAGACAGGAAGCTTGAGGGCATCCAGAGAGAAGTCTTGGGTCTGTTGTAATTATCTCTTTAGGCTCAGAAAGCTCTGTTACTCTGCCTGGGAGTGTCATTCCCACATTTCTCTTCTTTCTTAAGGTCCAGAAAATGTCACCTTCCAGGCAAGAACATTTCATTGCCCAAGCACATTAAATAAAGACTCCAAGCAATGAAAGCTGCAGCCAGTCATGGCCTTAGGACATAGGGCTCCAACCAGACTCCTTTCTTGTGTCTTCAAAGTGAATGTATGAGGTATTTCTCAAATGAGGGACAACAGTCTCCTATTTTCTTTTTTTAGAAGAAGATCAAGACTAATACAATCCAGATCCTCCAGTAGTCCTGCACTCCATACAGCTTAAACAGGATTTATTGGTATGTACCCTCATTGGGCCCTGTCAACATCCCTCACATTTAGAGGATTCAGCATTGAGTGACTAATTGTGCATGGCCTAGTGATGGTGACTCTCAACACTCTCCACTCTCTACTCCACTATTCTGCTCACATTCTGACTCTGGGTTTCAAACCTGCATAACCTTGGGAAAACAGCCTCACACTTCAACTTCCTCTTCTGCAGAGAGGAAGGACAAGGTTAGCCCACCTCAGGAGATAATCCCACCATGCTCTTGTGACCACTACTTAGAAGCAAGGTGACCTTTAAGCACAGAATGACTTAGACTCACAGGCAGCTATTATTGTTTTCACCATGGCCTGCCATGGCCAAAGAACTCATTGCCAAAAAGGCCACTATTGGTGATGAGCCTGCCTCTATTTAATGGTGCTTTTCTCCAGAAATCAGATGTAGCCTGTTGAGGGGACTACCCTAGATTCCTTCCAGAATGGGGGAAGCTTCCAGGGCTGCCATCCCAGCTATGCAGCCTTTGGCACCTCTGGGTCACAGTTTTGCCTAGGTAAGTCATCAGAGCCAGAGTTGTGATCCAAATGACACTTTCCTTGTCCTCAGTGAGCTTACATTCTCCTACAGCTTCTGTGTTCTCACCATCAAGGCAGAGTCAAAGATGAGTGTAAGTGATAAGAGGGGGCCCATTTAGAGACAAACACTAAAAACCCAGGCTCCTAGAACAAAAACCACCAAAGCCTTAAATCCCAGTGTCTGCAGAGCCCATAATAAAATCACAGCAGCCCAGAATCTTGGAGCCCTGGACAAGAGACAGCCTGAAATTGCCCACACTGAGCATTTTCTCTGTCTCTTCCCCTGTCACAAAAGCTCTCCCTCCTTATCTTCAGCTTCTGTTTTCTCTGGCTTCCTTCAGGTTTCAGTTAACATCATTCTCCCCAAGAATAATCTACCTGTCCATCCTAATGCTAAGGCCTTCCTTCTCTTCATTGTCTCCCCTTATCCTGTCTAAGTCTCATTTGTACCATTGTTTGCAAATGGTTTCACCTGTTAGAATGTAAGCTCCTTGAAAATGGCAGAGTAAAAGCTCAAACTTGGCATGATCTCCCACTCCAACCACCTCCAATACCTGGAAAAAATGACTCTTAACACATTTTAGAGCTACAGAATCCATAGTGACAGAGAAACAAATTTCCCACTGAAGGCAGCCTGGCAGGGCAACAGGAAGGGTCTATCGCACCAAGGTGGGATCCACGAGAATTCCATGTGAGCAAAGCAGTCCCAGCCCCAGGGTGGCCCTGACCAGTGACAAACTAACCTGAACAGACTTCAGGAGAGCGAATCACCAGAAGCTGTGGCAGTTTCCAGACTTGTCAACCCATAAACACTAAAGAGAAAGTAAAAGTCAGTGGGGAACTCTGTTGGAACTGGGTGAAGAAAGAGTGCGGTCTGGCCCCTGCCCCCTGAGTGAGAAGTGGCAGAGCTGAGGTGACTGCAGCTGCTATGTAGTGGCTGCCTGCACAGCTCCTGGCCTTTGAATAGTAGGGGGACCAAGCAACCATGCAGAGGGTAATCACTCTTGCTTTGACCTGCTTGTTTCTGGATCACAGTCTTGGGTGGTTTTCCTGGGGTGTGTGGCCAGTGTGCCAGAGACTGTGGGGGCTGTAGAGAAGACAAAACTGAGTATAATGCTACAGGGGAAAATATGTTCATTCAATGAAACAGAGGATTTTCAAGTATTCTTGATGAAAAAACCAGAGCTGAACAGAAAATTTGACTTTCAAATACAGGAAGCAAGAGAAGCATGAGAAGGTAAACAGAAAAAAAGCATAAGGAGCTCATTGAAATTGAACTATTTACATTCCTACATGGAAAAACGATAATTGTAACTCATGAGACTTTTCTCAGTATGAGGACAGTTGAAGGGAATATATACGTATATATATGCACACATACATATATGTATATATAGGAGAGTGTATGCATGTATAAATATATATGTGAGTCTGTGCATATGTGTGTACAGGTATACATAGACAGAGGGTACAGGATGAGTTGAATATGAAGGGATGATATCCAAAAAATAAAATTAAGAGGTGAGAGAGGAATATATTGGGAGAAGGAGAAAGGGAGAGATGGATTAAGGTAAATTATCTCATATAAAAGAGGCAAGAGAAAACTGTTACAATGGAGGGGAAGAGCAGGAAGGTGAAAAGGAATGGATCAACCTTACACACATTGGGATTGGCTTAAGGAGGAAATAACATACACACAGGTATCTTACCCTACAGGAAAGTAGGAGGGAAGGGGATAAGAGGGGTGAATGATAGAAGGGAGGGAAGATTGGGGGAGAGGGTAGTTAGGAGCAAACACTTTTGAAAAGAAGAGGATCAAAGGAGAAAATAGAAAAAGTTCGGGGTGGGATAGGATGGAGGGAAATATAGCTAGCCTTTCACAATATAACTACTATGGAAATGTTTTGCGAAACTACACATGTACAACCTGTATTGAATTGCTTATCTTCCCAGTGGGGGTGGGGGAGGAGGGAAGAAGGCAAAGAATCTGGAACTCAAAGTTTTAAAAACTAATGTTAAATTTTTTTTCACATGCAACTGGGAAATAAGATATACAGGCACTGGGGTATAGAAAACCATCTTGTCCTATTAGAAAGTTAGGGGGGAGATTGGGGGAGGATATAAGAGAGAAGAGATTGGGGGAAGGGGTATTCATTAGGTTTGCTATCTTGGGGTTGGGGGTAGGGGAGAGACTGGGAGAACAATTTGTAACTCAAAATCTTGTGGAAATGAATGTTGAAAACGAAAAATAAATAAACAAATGGAAAAAAAGAAAACAAAACCAACAAAAATTGTATTTGTACTGAAAAGAAAGAATGAATGTTCCTTGAAGGCAGAGACCTTATCTCTCTTTTCCCTGGTTCTTTGCACAGTGCCTGGCACATTACAGGCCTTAATAAATGCTTATTGACTGACTCTCTGTGGGGGAGATGGGGAGGAGGAACTTCCCCTGCGCCTTCCTCATCTGCTTGTAGGGAGAGCAGTGCAGGGAAGAAGGTAGAATCAGGTCCCCATAGATTTCAGGACTGGTATTCACAAAGGACATTGGTCTACATTTCTTCCCTCCCAGGCAAGGATGTCGCCTTACAGAAGAATATTATTTGGTCTGGATATGCTTCCAGCATTTTGATGGACCTGCGGGGTTGGATGGTCACTAGAGCTCCCTAATGAGACAGAGAGTGTGTGAAGGAGGGTAAAAAGAAGGGGACCCAATACTTGGCATTTTGAAGACATCTGGCTGGGGCCAGCCTGCAGCAGGGAAGATGTTTGGAGGGAATATGGTGGTAGGTGTGGGCCTGGTAACAGTTTTTTTGGGGGGGACATCATGGGGAGGAAGGCTGAGATTTATCCTTCTTGGCCTCAGAGGACACAACTGGGAGCAAGGAATAGAATTTTTAGTGGGGTCCATTAAATTGGGACTGCCAGCTGGTGCCACAGTACAAAGAATATATGATCTTAGAGTCAGAAAAACTTAAGTTCCATGAGATCAAATCTGACCTCAGTCACTTACTGGCTGTGTGACCCTGGGCAAGTCACTTACCCACGTTTGCCTCAGTTCTGCATCTGTAAAATGAACTGGAGAAGAAAATGGCAAACTGCTTCAGTATCTTTATCTAGAACACCAGAAATGGGTTTATAAAGGGTGGGCCATGACCGAAATGACTAAATAACAACAAAGATTCTAAGATTTTTAGATATGGTCTTATGATACTAAGAATCTACAGAGCCAGGAATCTTAGATCCTGAACAACACAACCTGACCTGGCCCAGATCATTTCTGAGGTCTCCACCAATGGAAAATTCCTCCAGTGTTTGATTCCCATCAGTCCATTCTATGGGTTCAACACATTCCAAATCGAAGTCATCATCTCCCCCTAACCCTGACTATGTTACAGGCTATTTCTGTTGAGAAAGCAGCATCCTTCCATTCCCCAAGTCTGTCTCTCCATAGGCAGCCTTCAGTCTTTCCTCTGCCTCCTCCCCCACCACGTGTCTAACTCTTTCACAAACCTTATCCCTCTATCCCTTTAGCATTTCTTATATTCATCTCCCCTCATCTTCTCATACAGTCCACACTGTGTTTCAGGTTTCTATCACTGTGGACCTGAAGAATGGCCTCCTCATTGGTCTTCCTGACGCTAGTCTCTTGGTTCTCCTACCCATCCTCCACAACACTACCACAGGGACATTCCTGAAGCTGGGGACTGATCATATCATTCCTCTGCTCATGAAGTGGCTCCCTCCTTTCTTTAGTATAAAAGGCAGACTCCTCTGTTGGACATTTAAAGTCTTCCACAATCGTTCCTCATTCATGCACTATTTTCCAGTCTAGGTAGGTGAGCAATTGTTCTGAAAACATGACACTCCATCCACCAACTGCAAGTTGGCCCAGGCTGTGTCCTTTACCTGGCCTGCTCTGGCTGGCAGGGACCATAACTGAGTCTCACATTTTAGACAGTGTCAGAATTGGAGGTAGAATACATTGCCAAGAATAAGGAAAATTTCTTTTTTTTTTTTTTTAAATTTTTAATGCTTTATTAACTTCTGATTTACATCATTTGTTTCCACCAGATTTTGAGTTACAAATTTTCTTCCCGTTTTTCCCCCACCCATCCCCCCAAAACAGCAGTCCCACAGGATATCCCCACCTCCAATCTGCTCTCTCCCATATATTCTCCCATACCCATTTCGACTTTTCCAGTGGATCTCTATGCCTCAGTGCCTGTACATCCCATTTCTTAATAACATGTAAGATGATATTAATAATAGTATATATATATATTTGAATATTTGATTTTACAACTTTCAATCCCAGATTCATTCCCTTCCCCCACCCTGCCACCCACCCCCACTGGGGAGACAAGCAGTTCAGTATAGGTTGTACATGTGCGGCTAATGCAAAACAATAACATAGTAGATATATTGTAAAAGACTGACTACATTTCCCTCCCACCTGTTCTATTCTCTACTTTGATCCTGTTCCTTTTCAAAAGTGGGTGCTTCCAACTTCCCTCCCCCCCAGCCTGCTCTCCCTTCCATCATCCCCCCTCTCATCCCCTTCCCTCCCATTCTCCTGGAGGGTGAGATCCCCTATTTAGTGTGTATTTCCCTCCCTCCTCAAGCCAGATTCAATAGGAATAAGGTTGACCCATTCCCTTCTGCCCTCCTATTCTTCCCCTCCATTGCAACCATTTTCCCCTGACTCTTCTGTATGAGATAGTTTGCCCCAATCTGTCTCTCCCCATCTCCTCTCATTATATTCCTCTCACCTCTTAATTTCACCTTTTAAGTATCATCCCTTCCTGTTCAATTGGTCTGTGCCCTCTATCTATGTATACCTGTAAACATATATACACACATTGACATATGTATTCATATGCCCGCATACCCTCATATAAAGACATATATATATATATATATATATATTTCTAATCCCTTCAACTACTGAGAAAAGTTTCATAAGTTACAATTATTGTTTTTCCATGTAGGAATGTTAATAGTTCAACTTTGATAAGTTCCTTATGATTTCTTTTCCCTGTTTACCTTCTCATGCTTCTCTTGCTCCTTGTATCTGAATGTCAGATTTTCTATTCAACTCTGGTTTTTTCAGCAAGAATGCCTGAAAGTCCTCTATTTCATTGAATGACCATATTTTCCCCTGAAACATGATACTCAGTTTTGCTGGGTAGGTGACTCTTGGTCTTAATCCCAGCTCCCTTGACCTCCGGAATATCACATTCCAAGCCCTTCGATCCCTCACAGTGTAGAAGCTGCCAGATCCTGGGTTATCCTGATTGTGTTTCCACAATATTCAAATTGTGGCTTCCTGGCTGCTTGTAATATTCTCTCCTTAATCTGGGAATTCCGGAACCTGGCTATAATATTCCTAGGAGTTTTCTTTTTGGGATCTTTTTCAAGAGGTGATCAGTAGATTCTTTCAACCTCCATTTTGCCTTCTGGTTCTAAAACATCAGGGCAGTTTTCTTTGAGAACTTCCTGGAGGATGCTTTCTAGGTTCTTACTTTGGTCATGGCTTTCAGGTAGTCCAATAATTTTTAAATTATCTCTCCTGGATCTATTTTCCAGGTCAGTGGTTTTTCCCAAGAGATATTTCACGTTGCCTTCTATTCTTTCATTTGTTTGGATCTGTTTGACAGCATCTTGATTTCTCATAAACTCATTAGCTTCCATTTGCTCCAATCTAATTCTGAAGCAATGATTCTCCTCAGTGAGCTTTTGAGATTGTTTTTCCATCTGGCAAATTCGACTTTTTAAGGCATTCTTCTCCTCATTGCCTTTTTGAGCCTCCCCATTTCAGTCAGTCTGTTTTTTAAGGTATTATTTTCTTCAGTCAGGCTGTTGACTCTCATTTTGTAATTTTCTTGCATTGTTCTCATTTCTCTTCCCAATTTTTCCTCCACTTCTCTTATCTGCTTCTTAAGGTCCTCTATGGCCTGTAACCAGCTTGTATTTTCCTTTGAAGGTTTTGGTGCAGGAGTACTGACTTCACTGTTTTCCTCCTGTTCCATGCCTTGCTCCTTTTTATCCCCAAAATAGGAGTGTAACGTTGGAATCTTCTGTCTGCTTTGTTTCCTCTGCCTGCTCATTTTGCCACTCAATTATTTGACTTTTGGGCTTTTTGCCACAGTAGGACTCTGCCACCAGACAGGGGAGTTTTTGTCCCAGATGCTGGGGTTTTCTCAGCTGCCGGAGGTATTAGATGGGTGCCCTCTCTGAGGTCTCCACATGCTCTGGCAAGCTGGACACACACCCCAGGACCTCCACCCTAGACTGCAATCCAGATCCAAGCAGGTTAAAGCAAGAGCGATTACCCCTCATGCTTGGTCCCCCTACACTCTGCAAGCCAGGAGCTGAAGCTGCCACGTGGCACTGGCTGGCTGTGCTGGCGTCTCAGCGGTTTCTCACCCCAGGGATAAAAGCCATGCACTCCCACTTACTGGTCCCAAAGTCCGGACTGTACTGACCTCTCACTTTGTCCTTCGTGTCTATGCGTTGATAAATCTGGAAATGGCCACAGCTGCTGCTGATCTGGAGTCCCTCCGGCTGGTGGCTGGTCAGGCCCACCCTGGGGCTAAAGCCTCGGTGTGGGGCTGGTCTCGGCTCCCAGAGCGCTGCGCTGGCCGATTCCTGCCGGCCTGCTGGGCTGTCCTCAGCGGGAGGTTAGCTTCTCTGTGTCATTTTGTGGGTTCTGCAGCTCCAAAGTTTGTTTAGAGTCCCCTTTTTACATGGATTGGGGAGGGTGGAAGCCGGAGCCGTGGGAAGGTCTTGCTTCTACTCCGCCATCTTCGGAAAATTTCTAATCCACATATTAAATGCTTTCCATGAGTCTGGGCCCATTTATTCTTCCCCTAAATTTGTGCAAGTCTTTCCTGTTTTATTTTTTTCTGAAAGCATCACCTTATATGCTCATCATTTCTTATAACACAAGAGTATTTCATCATAATCACATAGTACAACTTCTTCAGTCATTCTCACGTTGATGGGAATCCCTTGATTTCAAATTCATTTTCCGCAGAAAAAAGCTGCAATAAATATTTTTGTTCATATAGGTCCTTTTCCTTTTTGTTTTTTAATACCATTTTGGATACAAAACTAGCAGTGGTATTGCTAGGTCAAAGAGTATGCATGGTTTTGTAGTCCTTGGACATTGTTTCACATTGCTCTATAGAATGGTTGTATCAGTTCACAACTCTACCAACAATGCATTAACGTCTCATCTTTTCCACATCCCTTTCAACATTTGTCATTTACCTTGCCTGTCCTATTAGCCAATCTAATAGGTATGAGGCAGTGTAATGGGAATGCAAATTTGGAAGATCTTCCCTGCCCCTAGGCTAAAATGCACCTGAAGCCTGGGGAGGGAGGCTTGTTTTTCAGTAGATAAAACTTCTTGATTGGCCAGTGAGTCAATAAGGTTGTTACATTCTCTGAGCCAGGAGAAGGCTATATAAGCCCTGATGTGTAGCTTTGTTTTGGGACTCACTTTGAGAAGTGTTCTGTGATTTGATCTGAATTCTGGGAAGCCGTTGTTGAGAGTCCCCCAGCTTTGAAAAACCCAGATGCTGATTTGTTATGGATGTAATGGTTGGACAGTTTGGAAATCTGTCTACTTGATCTGTTTCTGTCTTGATAATTCTGCCTGTATACTTTGAGGTTCGGGGTGCTGACCTTTTTCCCCTGAACAAGGTAAACGATATATGTCTGACTCATTAAAGTAAGCTTGTTAACCCATTTTGAGTTGCTTTTCTTTATCAAAGCAGATCCAAGAACCTGTGTGAGCAGGCACCCTGGGGACACTGGGGTGCTTGCCGCTACAGGCAGCACCTCAGAATTGCTTTAATTTGTGTTTCTCCTATCAATAGGGATTTAAAGGTTTTTTCATATAACTACAGAAAGCTTTGATTACTTTGTGAGAAAACTGATGGAATTCTTTGGTCATTTGAGTTTTTTTTTTAATAGATTTGACTCAGTTCTCTATATGTTTGAGAGATGATACCTTTATCAGAGAAACTTGCTTGAAAATATTTTCTACAGTTATTATTGCTACCTGTATTTCCCTACATCCTATTCCTCCCTTAGTTTATTCTATTCCCTCTCTCCTTTCACCCTGGCCCTCCTCAAAAGTGTTTTGGTCTGACTGCTCCCTCCCCCAATCTGCCCTCCTTTCTCTCACTCCTTCTTCCCTAATACCCTTCCCCTTCTACTCTCCTGTAGGGGAGAGACATTTCTGTACCCAGGTGAGTGTGTATGTTATTCTGTCCTTGAGCATTCTCACATTTCTGTCACAAGAAGTCATGCAACCTGTAACTACCATTGTACTTCAATGACTGACTTTTTTCATAGATTGCACCAGTTTCTGCTGCCATCAGCTGAACCTAAATGATACAGGTCCACGGGTGGGGAACCTGCAGCCTCCAGGCCACATGTGGTCCGCCAGGTCCTCAAGTTAAACTGAATTCAAACTTCACAAATTTCCCCAAAAGGAATTGATCTGATCTGGTCCATCCTTGAGATCGTGTTTTCTGGAGCCAAAGATTCCTCCTTCCATGGAACCTCAGAAGCAGAAGAACAAGAACTCTTTAACCCAGAGAATCTCACTTTATTATTATTATTAATATTTATTAATTTATTATTATTAATCTCATCTTATCTTGCAGATAAGGTGGATCATCTCCACCTGAGTTCAGTAGGAATGAACATAGGAGTCT
>NW_027186748.1:0-11194 GCF_028583685.1 Petaurus breviceps papuanus | reverse complement strand
GGGCAAAAAAAAAGCAAGATCCTATAAACCACTCTGATAAAACCAGGAAGAAGTCAGGCTCACATAAGGATGTGGGGAGGCAGGGGCCCTCAGAAATCCAGCTGCCCCTTAGCGGGGAGCCACAAGGGCAAGGAGTAGACTTAGGGCAGAGTTGGAGACTTGATACATAAATTAACATGATGCATCAGACTCTGGTGGTATAGCCTGTTGCCTACCCAGTCGGGAGGCATAGCTTGGCAGGACAAGTCTGCTTTCCAAAGGGGTCACTTTGTTTGTTCTCCTTTTTCCAGAACTGGGGAGAGAAGGGGCGCTTTCTCCTGGGAACTCTCAGAAAATCACGTTGTTGCTTCAGTCTCCAGCTGTCAAGTTCCTCACCAACCCTGAATTCTTCACTGTATTACATGCCAACTATGTGAGTCCACTGAGTGCACACAGGGGGTGAGCCCATCAGGGGGAACAGGCAGGGGGAGGAGCAAGGAGCCCTCATGTGCTTACAGATGGTTCCTCTTCATTGTGGGCAAGTGGAAAGGACTGTCCATTGCCTTCATCTTTCTCTCTGTCTGCCTCCTGGGATGGAGAGAAGGTAGTTTAAAAAATGGCACACAGTGGCAGAGTCCCCAACTTCTTCTTTTTTAATTAAATTTTATGTTTATTTTTTGTTTACATCATTCATTTCCACAAGATTTTGAATAACATATTTTCTCCCCGTCTTTCCCCTACCCACCACCCCAAAACAGTGATCCCACTGTATACCCCCTCCCCCAATCTGCTCTCTCCTATATCCTCCCCCATACTCCCTCCAACTTTCCAGTAGGGCAAGATGGATCTCTATACCCCACTGCCTGTATATCTTATTTCCCAGTTGCATGTAAATAATAATAATAATGATAATATTTTTTAAACATTTTATTTTAAAGCTTTGAATTCCAGATTTTTTTCCCTTCCTCCCTCATCACCCACCCTTACTGGGAAGAAAAGCAATTCAATATAGGTTGTACATTTGTTGTAGCTATGCAAAACATTTCCATAGTGGATATATGGTGAAAGACTGACTATATTTCCCTCCATCCTATCCCACCCACACACTTATTCTGTTCTCTACTTTGATCCTGTCCCTTTTCAAAATTGGGTGCTTCCAACTTCCCTTCCCCCCCCAAGCCTTCCCTCCCTTCCATTATCCCCCCTCTCTTCCCCTTCCTCCTTACTCTCCTATTGGATGAGATACACTATTTAGTGTGTATGTCATTCCCTCCCTTTGCCAAATTCAATGAGTATAAGGTTTACCCATTCCGTTTTGCCTTCTTATTCTTCCCCTCCATTGTAACAGTTTTCCCTTACCTCTTTTATAAGAGATAATTTACCCTATTCTGTTGCTCCCCATCTCCTCTCATTATATTCCTCTCTCACCTCTTAATTTCACCTTTTAAGTACCATCCCTTCCTATTCAACTGGTCCTGTGCCCTCTACCTATGTATACTTGTACACATATATACACACACTCACATATGGATTCATATACCCATATACCCTCCTATATAGACATATATATGTGTGTGTGTGTGTGTATATATATATATATATATATTATATACATTAATGTTCCCTTCAACTATTCTCATACTGAGAAAAGTTTCATCAGTTACAATTATCATTTTTCCATGTAGGAATATAAGTAGTTCAACTTTGATAAGTTCCTTATGATTTCTTTTCCCTATTTACATTCTCATGCTTCTCTTGTGTCTTGTATCTCAACGTCAAGTTTTCTATTCAACTCTGTTTTTTTTTTCATCAAGAATGCTTGAAAGTTCTCTTTGTCATTGAATGAACACATTTTCCCCTGAAACATAATACTCAGTTTTGCTGGGTAGGTGATTCTTGGTTTTAATCCCAGCTCCTTTAATCTCCCAGAATATCATATTCCAAGCCCTTAGATCCCTCAGTGTAGAAGCTGCTAGATCCTGTGTTATCCTGATTGTGTTTTCACAATATTAAAATTGTTTATTCTTGGCTGCTTATAATATTTTCTCCTTGATCTGGGAATTCTGGAACCTGCCTATAATATTCCTAGGAGTTTTCTTTTTGGGATTTTTTTCAGGAGGTGATCAGTGGATTCTTTCAACCTCTATTTTACCCTCTGGTTCTAAAACAGCAGGGCAATTTTCCTTGAGAATTTCTTGAAGGATAATTTCTAGGTTCTTTTTTTGATCATGGCTTTCAGGTAGTCTAATAATTTTTAAATTATCTCTCCTGGATCTATTTTCCAGGTCAGTGGTTTTTTCCAATGAGATACTTCACATTGCCTTCTATTTTTTCATTTGTTTGGAACTGTTTAATAGTATCCTGATTTCTCATAAAGTCACTAGCTTCCATTTGCTTCAATTTAATTCTGAAGGAATGATTCTCTTCAGTGAGCTTTTGAGAGTCTTTTTCCATCTGGCAAATTTGGCTTTTTAAGGCATTATTCTCCTCATTGGCTTTTTGGGGCTCTTTTGCCATTGAGTTAGTCTGTTTTTTAAGGTGTTATTTTCTTAAGTCAGGTTGTTGACTCTTTTCATGTTTTCTTGCATCATTGTCACTTCTCTTCCCAATTTTTCCTCCACTTCTCTTATTTGGTTTTCAAAATCCTTCTTAAGCTCCTCTATGGCCTGCAACCAATTCATATTTTTCTTGGAAAGTTTTGTTGCAGGAGTTTTGACTTTGGTGTCTTCCTCCTGTTCCATGCTTTGATCTTTTTTGTCCCCAGAATAGGAGTGTAAAGTTGGACTGCTATGCTTGCTTTGCTTCCTTTGCTTGCTCATGTTGCCACTCAATTACTTGACTTTTGAGCTTTTTGCCACAGTAGAACTCTGCTTCCAGAAAAGGGAGCTTTGTCCCAAACTGCTGGGGTTTTCTCAGCTGCTGGAGCTATTAGTTGGCTGCCCTCTCTGAAGCCTCCACAGGCTCTGGCAAACTGGTCATGCACCCCAGGACCTCCAGCCTAGACAGTGATTCAGATCCAAGCAGGTTAAAGCAAGAGCGATTACCCCTTAGACTGGTCACTCGGTCCCCCTACAATCTAAAGGCCAGGAGATCTGAAGCAGCCATGAGGCTGAGGCCGCAGTGCCTCAGC
The DNA here is from genome assembly GCF_028583685.1 of Petaurus breviceps papuanus. Classification (NCBI taxonomy): domain Eukaryota; kingdom Metazoa; phylum Chordata; class Mammalia; order Diprotodontia; family Petauridae; genus Petaurus; species Petaurus breviceps. The sequence goes on along the minus strand of NW_027186748.1, from coordinate 8,085 downwards.
CACTTCTGCCACTTCTCCCCCCGGAGGCAGAGGCCAGACCATACTCCCGAACTCCCTGTTCCCAAAGTCCCCACTAACCTCTCATTTTGTCTTTGCATTGATGGATTGATAATTCTGGAAACCGCCACAGCTTCTGGTGATCCACTCAGTCACCAACTTCTTACAAAGCCTTGAGACATCTGTGTGTGTTGCTCGGGAGACACAGACACATAGAGAGGTGTCGGCACACATGGCCATCAGTGCCCATGAGGTAGCTTTCATTTTCAGACGCTGCTGGGACCCTTGGCAGTGATGCTGGCACATCCCTTCATCACAAATAGCTACAGAGAAGCAGTTTCTTGGACCGCTCTTCCCACAGTTCCTTGGGACAGCCCTGGGAGGGGGTTACAGGCACATTTGGGAGTAGGGGATTTGCACACTAATACCTGTGTTTCAGGGAAATCATTTTGGTGGCATTATCCAGGTGCTAAGGGAGCAGCTAAGTGGTCCCATACACTGCACTTGGAATTAGAAATATCTGAGTTTGAATCCTGCTCAGAGACTTAATAGCTACATGATCTGGGCCTGTCACTTAACTGCTGTCTGCTTTAGTCCTCTCATCTCTCGATTTTCATGATAATCACAGAAGACATGTTTAAAGTGTTCCACAAAGCTTGAGACACTGCAGAAATATTAACTAGTACTAATGTAAATAATATTAATAAGGTCAGATTGAGGAGGGAGGAAGCTGGAGGCAGGAAGGTCGATGAGGAGGCCTTTGCAATAGCACAGGTAGGAGGTGATGAGAGCCTGAAGCAGGGAGTGGAGAGGAGAGGTGGGATGGGAGGAGTATGGACCAGATTGAGGACAGGTGGGATGTGTGGAGGGAGGAAGAGGAAAGAGCTAGGAAGAACTCACCTCAGCCGGGATGGGAGAGTGGGGAGAAGAAACGCTGATCCACCGAGGCCAGGGAACTACAGAATGCCGCCTTTGGGCTACCACTGCAGGAAAGGATGGCCTCCCCTCAGGATGACAAAGTTACCACCCAAGAGAACCGCTTGTTTTTAAAGGAAGGGCCTGCCTGGGAAAACCAGGCCCAAAGGGGAGCTCCCCCAGCAAAAAGAGGTGGCCTCCAAACAGAGGCCAGGGAGCTGGTCATCCCAGAAAGGCTTTTCTGTGAGGTGCTCTCCCTTTCCTTGAGGAACAGGGGAATGAGACAAGGGAGGAATGGTAGATGAGTTATCTCTTTGTGAGGGCAGCTAAGCACAGCTTAGGAAGACCCGAGTTCAAATCCAGCTTCAGGTACTTCTTAGCTGGGCGACTGAGGGCAAGTCACCTAACTGTGCTCAACCTCAGTTTCCCTATCTGTTAAGTGAGGGGGGTGTTGCCTACCCTCTCCATTCTGTTGTGAGGATCATATGAGATCACATTTGTAAAGAGCTATGTAAACATTAGCTTTCATTATTGTATCCCTAGAACCTAGCATAGGCCTTCCATACAGCAGGTGCTTAATCATCGTTTAATGATCTGGCTGTCGGCCACCCAAAAGGAGCACATGCTGGTTAATGGAAGCATGACCGGGGAGATCCTGCAGGTGTGTTCTCCTGTATACAATAGGCACTCAGTAATGCTTATTGACTTAAGCTGGATAGCACAGTCCTGTGTGTGGATATATTCTCCAAACTCTAAAGCCCCAGGAATATTTATTGCTGGGATCTGCCAGGAGATAGTCTGAACTTGGCCAAGTGGGCTCTGAGTCACCAGGCAGGACCCTGAGCCAGCACAGACCCACTCCAGCCTGGAAGGACCTGTCATGGTCTGGGTTCTTCTAGTCAAGCCTCGGAGAAGGGAGAAGCCACTGGGGGAGAATGCCTTCTGAGAGTCACCGCTCCAGGAATATCTAAGGATAATTTGTATGCATTCAGATAACCAATGGTTGCCCTCAAGACATCAGGAGAATCAGAGGGTAGACTCCCTGAGAGGAGCTCATGGGAGGACATGGACGAGCCTCCCCAGGGTGGTCAGGCAAGGATAGGCTGCAGTTTGGGTCTTTGAAGGGGCTACTCCCTCATAGGGAATCCACAACCCATCGGAGCATTGAAGTACACCAGGACCATCTGAGTATTCATTTCCCGAATATTCTTTGGAGAAATCTGAAGTGCTTTGAGAATAAATCTTCCCTTTCATATGAACCTGGTCCCCAGGGTCTGTCTCCCCACTCTGTGCTCCCCTCTTACGAGAAGGCAAGGTCTCACTCCAGGGCCTGTCTCTTCTTTCCCCTGATGGGGGAAGCTGGCACAGAGATGCGGATTTGAAGTTAGGCATTTCAGTCCTGGCTCTGCCACTTGCTACCTGGCTGACCTGTACAGGGACCTCAGTTTCCTCATTTGTAAAATGGGAGGAGGGGCATTGTCCATGACTTCTGAGCTTCCTTCCAGCTCCAAATCTAGGTCCATCCCCGCCCATCAGCCCCACACTCAGGGCCATGCGTTGGGCGCTGAGAGGGCCTCTCCTCTGCCCCCAGAGTGCCTACCGCGCCTTCACCAACAGCACCTGCCTGAAGCACATGATCCTGAAGGTCCGTCGGGATGCTCGGAACTTTGAACGCTACCAGCACAACCGCGACTTGGTGAACTTTATCAACATGTTTGCAGATACCCGCCTGGAGTTACCCCGAGGCTGGGAAATCAAGACTGACCAGCAGGGCAAGGTGAGTGGGTGCACCCCTGGGTGCGCCCTGGCGGGGGGACCACTGGTGGTCCAGGCTCTCGGCAGGTGTGGGCCGGTCTGGAGAAGGTGGTGGGAAAGCAGAGAAGGTGGTGGGAAGGTGACAGTGGGAGGCATGAGAGATGGCGCTGGGCAGCCGAGCCGCCCCCCCCCCACCTCTGGCCTCAGGCCTGCTTACCTTCCCTTGAGCTTGAGGGCCAAGGTCAGGGTCAAGGCTGCAGCTATCCCAGGGAATGCCGGAGGGCCTGTGGCCATGGGGAGCCTCATCACCCTTAATTATCTGAGCACCCATTCCTCACACTCTTAGATGGCCTCAGGAGACAGCATCTCCAGCCCAGGCCTCCTTCAGGCATAAGAGTTCACCTTTCTGAGCCCAAATGAAAACACTGTGGCTTTAGAAACCCAATGAGCTCTCCAGGCAGGGGCAGAGGAGGATGGATGCGGGAAGGCCTAGCCCCCTCAACTTTTGTTTTCAGTCATGTCTGACTCTTCGTGACCCCCTATGGAGTTTTCTTGGCAGAGATGCTGGAGGGGTTTGCCATTCCCTTTTCCAGCTCATCTTACTGATAAGGAAACCAGGGCCAACAGGGTTAAGTGACTTGCTGTCTGAGGCAGGATTTGAAGTCAAGTCTCCTGATTCAGGCCTGGCGCCCAATCCACTGCACCACCCAGCTGCCCCTGATCTTTTTAAAGAGCTCTTAGTAACCACTTTAGGAGGCCCCATGAGCTCCCCCTCCCCAAATCCCTGCTCTTTCTTCCAGATATGAGCCCACTGGAGCACGCAGGGAAATTCTAACTGGCCTCAATACAGCATCCTGGAGTTGACACAATCCCCTTCGAGACACAATACTCTTGTTTGAGTCTCACAACCACCATGGGAGAGGGGAGCATCTAGTCTGACAGATGAGGAAACTGAGGCTCAGAGAGGTCACACTTTTTGACCAGGGTCCCCCAACAAGTCAGTGTGAGAAGTAGGATCTGAACCCAGATCTCTCTGACTCCAACTCAGCCTGTCATCCTCTGGGCCTCCCAGTAGTAAAAATGAAGTAGTTGAAGTCAGAGCTCCTTTCTCTGAAGTTCTGGGTCCAGGCTGGCGTGGAGATGCAGCTGGTTCTCTCAGAGGGATGCCAGGTGGCTGGGAGGGAAGCAGCCTGGCATCCCTACTCTATTAGGCACGGAGGTTAGAGGCCATGGAAGGTAGAGACCAGGGTGAGGAGAGCCCAGGGCCCATGCCAAGCCCAGCCCTCTCTGTGCTCGTGGTTCTTCTCCTGCCAAACACAGGGTGGGTTTGTTCTTTCCCTCTGGCAGTCTTTCTTTGTGGACCACAACAGCCGAGCAACCACTTTCATTGACCCCCGGATCCCTCTTCAGAATGGACGTCTGCCCAACCACCTGACCCACAGGCAGCATCTCCAACGACTGCGCAGCTACAGTGCTGGGGAGGTGAGTCCACCCATCCCTGATGCAGTATCACGACCCCCTGTGAGGACGCCAGAGCTGGGCTGGGCGGTGGTATGGCCCCCCTCTCCCTTCCTTCCATCATCCGGTCACCAGCCTGGGAGCCGGGCGGATGGCAGCTTGACCGTTTGCCACTATCTAATCCAATTGGACTTACTATATGCCAGACAATGACGTAGGCACAAAGACACACAGGAAACAGCTTCTGCTGTGGAGGAATTTCCATCTAACAGAGCAGGCACCATGCAGATAGAAAGTGGATAAAAAGTAACCAGGCAGGAGCAGCATTAGGGTGGGGGAACAGTGGGGACTAGGAGAGGCCCTGGTAGGGTGGAGGGGCCTCACCAGAAGTGGAGATGAGGGCTGCGTGCATCCAGGGTGGCAGGCCAGCCAGCAAAAGACACGTTCCCCCTACCCCCTACATTTCCTCCCAGTACCCCCCAAAGGACTGGCCTCCTCCTGGGCCCACACTTCCTTGTGGCACAGAGAAGGGGCTCCATGGCATTCCTAGACCCCTCCCCTGGACTCCTGAGACTCCGCTTTCCCCAGCCCTTTGATGCTGCCCTGATCCGGCATGCCTTGTCCCAGCTTAGAGGAACCCTCTGTGTCACATGTCTCTTTTCTCACCTCCACGGCCTCAGGCTCAGCCCACCCTTGAGCACCGGGCCTTTGGTGGAATTGGATTGCCAGCATAAGAAACATTAGAGGGGGCCTAATAAAGGAGGCAAAATACCTTCCAGCCCTTTCTGGTCCTATGGCGCTATGAATGGAGGAGCCCTGATGACCACAGGTGTCCCTGGTCCCTTCTCACATAGAGAAGGGCAGCCTTCCTGTTTGCTCTCAAGACCACAGCCTCCTTACCTGAAGGAGCTCAGGGTCCTCAGTGGGTCATGGCCAGGCCTTGCCTCTGGGTAAGTCGCCCATGCTTCCCCAGCAGACAGGCTCCCTCTGAGGCCTCCCAGAGCTAAAGGATCCCATGACTGAAGGCAGGCCCACGGCATCCCAGGATCATCATGGCAGAGCTGAACGGGGGCCTGTGGAACATGGAGTCCAACCCCATCATTTTACAGGAGCTGACAGATCTCTACCCTTGGGTTGTACTGATGGAGGATTTTGCGCAGGGTGCCCCTTTTTCAGAAGGCTGTTTCGAGAGGACGCCCAAACTGTTGGAGGGCCTTGAGTTCAAGCCAGAGGAGAACTGGGTGGAGGAACCTGGAGATGCTTAGCTCAGAGTCGGGGGGACAGGAAGGCTGTCATGGAAAGGAGGCTTACACTTGTTCACTTTGAGCCCAAAGGACAGAGACAGAAGCAAGGAAGGGAAGTGACAATGAGAAAGATTCATCTCCATGTAAGGGGGAGAAGGGAAAGGAGATATCCCAGTATGAGATGGGCTTCCTGTACAGGAAGCAAGCTGCCTGTCAGTGAGGTCTCTAAGCACTCTTGGTGACCTCCTGCCTCATGATCGATGGAAGGGATTCTTGCTCAGGTTCAGGCCGATTTAGACATACAAAGATATACAAAATCTCACCTCTGAGATTCTGGGACGAGCCATGTTCCCAGTCATGTATGTTGACATCACAAATGCACGCTTAACGTCACAGACTGAGCTTCCTGGCAATCCTCTGACAATTCCTCTGAAGACATTCTAAGTCTTTTTTTTTAATTGTGCACATAAGTGAGGTTTTCTTTGGGGGGAGTCTTTTCTTTTTCTTTTTTTTGTCTGCTGGGGAGGTGGTATAGTCAACATTCTCAGAATCATGCATATGGAAGGAGCCTGGGGAGGCCATCTAGGCATCCATAAAGTAGCTATCCTGGCCTGGTGAGTTTCTGCAAATGCTGGAGTTTTCCAGGACATGGAACTAAACCTATACTTTATTTGTATACACTCAGATGGCACCAGGGCAATATTTCAGAATGAGCAAAAGTTCTAACTGTACAAGCTGATAATATTTTTGAGAGAGAGAGAGAGACAGAGAGAGAGAGACAGAGAGAGAGACAGAGAGGGAGAGGAGAGAAACAGAGTGAGAAAAAGAGAGAGAGCTCTTATAATCTGCCAAGAATGTTGGGGACAACATGGAGCTTAGTATGAATTGAGACAAGTCAGCACAGATGCCAAGAGGAAAACTTTGTACAACAGAAGGTCAACAGGAAGGTCAAATCACAGATGAACTGAAGCAAGAGTAGAGGTCAGGCCTAGCCATTTCAGTATTTAAATGCCATATGGAAACACCTGCAGGGAAAAGAGTGATTTCTAGATGCTTGAAATTATGATTTGAATTAGGGAGAGATGATAGATAGATAGATAGATAGATAGATGAATGAATGATGGATCGATGGAAGGATGGATGGAAAGACAGATAGATAGATGGCTAGATATATACATACATATACACATACATAAAATAGGCAGATACAGACATATAGATAAAGAAATAGATATAAACATAAATACAGACATCTTTTCCAAATAGCTATTGTACTTTAGAAGTCCATATGCTTTTGGGAATGGGTGCAACATATGATAAATATTTATTAAGTGTTTACTATGTGCCAGGCACTGTGCTAAATGCTGTGGATAGAAATAAGAAAAAGTCCCTGCTCTCAGGAAGCTTGCAGTCTAATGATTGCAGTCATTACAGTAGGAATTTACAATCATTAATTGCAATGTGACCATAGATAAATATAATAGAAATAACTATTTTTAGATGGTGGCATAGCCAGTCACTAAGATCTGGAAAAGGCATCAGATTGGATCCAGATCAGGAAACCCAATAAAAAATCATAGTGAGTCATTTTTTCCAGCCTAGATTTGCATAGGGAAACAGAGGTCTGGGAACCCTGTATCTGGGATCTGTCCAGGGGGGCACACTGCATGGAGCTTTCCAGGGCCCAGAGACTGAAGGAGGACAGAGACAGCGCCCCTGGGCAAGAAGAGGTCCTAGTAGGCTCTGAATTTGTGCAGGATGCACAGCATGATCTAACTGGCTAACAGTGATGGTCCAGCAGCAGTCTAATGGAACTTCCAACCAGGGACAAGCACACAGGTGTATTGCTCAGATCCAAGGCTGGTTCAGGAATGTGCAGAGCTCAGACTGGAAGGACAATAAGGAGACTTTGCTCTGGATCAGACCACTTTGGGAATGCTGAAAACCCATCCCTCACTGTCCCTGGGAAGTGGAATAGAACAACTCTCACTCTTCCCAAGAAAGTAGCAGAAGGACCCAAGTGGACAAAATTTCAGCTCAAACGTCAGAAGTGCACAGAATCCAACTAGCACAAAGTCCCAAATCAGGAAGCAGGTTGGAAGAGTGAGCATCTGAAAAAGAAGCAGAATCCCGCAATGAAGAGCTATTGTGTGAACAGGGTTGCTAAAGACAAAAACCCGAAGAAGAGAATGACTTCAGAACAGCTACAAATAAAGTCATAAAGAAAAACACAGCTTGCACACAAGTCCAGTTAGAATTCCTGGAAGAGATGAAGCAAAGGTTTAAAAAAATAAAAGGAGCAAATTTTTTTTAATGACTGTACTAGAGGAAAAATGGGAAAAGAAATGAGAGCTACATAGCAAAGAAAGATATGGAAAAAATAACTAACAACTTGAAACAAGAGGTATATAGACTTGCCGAAGGCGGGGGGGGGGACTCCCTGAAAATCATAATTGATCAAATAGAAGTTAATGACTTCATAGGACATCAAGAAATAAAGTTAAACAAAACAAGAAAACAAAGTCAAAAGTTTGGAAAAAAAACATTTGAAGTAACTCATAACAAAAAACAACTGATCTGGAAAACAGATCCAGGAGAGGTAATTTAAGAATTAGTGAATTGCCTGAAAGAAGCCATAACCAAAAAAAGAAAAAGGAAGGAAGGAAGGAAAGAAGGAAGGAAGGAAGGAAGGAAGGAAGGAAGGAAGGAAGGAAGG
>NW_027186747.1:0-11663 GCF_028583685.1 Petaurus breviceps papuanus | reverse complement strand
GAGGGGCAGATTGAGATGGAAAATATCAGGAAAAAGAAAAAGAAAAAAGGTCTGGGCAGACCAGCCTGGGAAAGACAGGAACTGGCACCGCCCCAGGGCCCAGGATGTAGCTGCCCAAAGGGCCCCAGGCAGCCTCTGCCCTGCAGAACTCCTACGATGGGCCTCCTGAAGGTCTAATTACTAGGGACATGGAAAAAGCCCCCAACAGCAGCTCCCTGGCACTGCTGACTTAGGGGAAAGTCTGAGCCACCCGGGTCATTGGCCTGACCTTTATAACAGCCTGGCTCCTAGGCTCCCAGGCAGCTGCCGTGACTCAGCCACAGGCGCCCTCAAGCAGCATGAACCCCCTCCTCCTGGTGGCTGCTGGCCATCCTGGGAACCTGGAGGACACCTGCAGAGGTGGCATTGGTTTCTTTGACCCCCCTCCCAAACACACACCCCACTTCTGCCTTCATTACTGTGATGGCTGCTAAGGATTTGCAATTTTTTTATTCCTAGCTTCATAAACCATACCACTGGGGGGAAAACAGAAAAGAAAACAAAGAAAAATCCCTTTGAACAAAGGTGCAGAGTCAAGAAAACAAATTCCTCCATCCACAAACCTCCCATAGTACCCTCTACCCCACCCTCACCTTCTCAGCTAAGGACTCCCCGAAAGGGAGACCATTAGCCCAAAGCTCCCTGTGCTTCCTCATCTGACAGCCCTCAGATGACACCCCCACTCTCTCCTCCTTCACTCCATCCCATAAAGAGTTGCCCTTTCTCCTTGCCAAGGCTAACCCCTCTATCTGCTCAAGTGATCCCATTCCAAGGCTAACCTCTCTATCTGCTCAAGTGGTCCCATTCCAAGGCTAACCCCTTTCCCTGCACAAGTAACTCCATTTCATCCCTCTCCTACAACAGATTGTCCTCACTTTCACTAGTCTTCAGCTGTCAACAAATAGGCCCATGTCTCTGCCTCACTCCATAGAATTGTCCCTGCTGGCTACCATCTTGTGACTCTCCTCCCTACTGTGGCTAGAGCTCTTGCAAAGCTGCCTACAACTGGCACCTTCACTTCCTTTCCTCTCACTATCTTATCTGGAGTCTGGCATCTGACTTCATCGATCAACTTGAAGGTGCTCCCTCCAAAGTCACCAACAAAGCAGGGCAGGAGGGCAGACAATGGAAGCCCTGTCCTGAGAGCACACCCAGCACACCCTGCATGCTGCTGCCCATAGGGAGGAGTCTGGACAGACTGCTTCTACAAAGGCAGGATGGCATATTCCGGGAGGTCCCTGCTTGGTCTGACACTATTTGGGTGAAGAGACAGACAGGGATGAGCATTCACCCAAAACAAGGCCCTAGTCCCTCCTTGGTCCTGCCTGGCGGTGTCTGGTGAAAAGGATGCAAGATCTTCCAGGACCACTACTGTGGTCTCCAAGCTCACGGGCCCTGCCCCTGCTTCTGTCTCTGCAGGAGTCTAATGTCAGCTACATCCTTGGGAGCTGCCCCCAAAGTCCAGGATCTGGAGTCTGTGTCAGACGGGTGGGAGGCCAGGCAGAGACAAGGTCCAGGAGAGCAGGGTGGGCCCCAGCCTCCGTGGTGACAGACACAGACCCGTCCTCCATCACCTAGGCCATGGAAGGGAACTTGGGACAAACAGACGCCTACAGGAGCCCCCCGGGGCTCTGCCTGCAGCCTCTCTCCCCACTTGGGTCCAACCTCTGCTCAGCCGCCATGTGGATTTACCCAAGTGCAGCTGACCACATCAGCCCTCTACAGACTCACTAAATTCCAATGGCTTTACCTCTACGCCCTCAGGATCAAATCTAAAATCCTCCATCTGGCAGTTCAAGCCCTCTGCCATCTTGGTTCTTCCGACCTTTCCAGTTTGCTTACACCTTACACCCCCCCCACACACACACACACACACACACACACACACCTTACACCCCCCCCATCACACACACATGGTCCCAAATGTAGTGTTTTGCATTTTGATAGATTTTGGAATATGCATATGTGTCTAGGCATTCATCTGTGAGTATGCATGTACAAGTGACGGGTGCAGGTGGAGGGGGCAGCTCCCCCTCCGCCCCCCCGCCCCAGTCATCTAGAAGACTTTCAGAATCACTTTTAGTAGCTCTGCCCCAGACACTAACGTCCAGCCCCAGGTGTACATGCCACCCGCTGCCTGGTCTTCTCTCAGCCTCTCCAATCCTGCCCTTCCCAGTGCTCCCTCCCAAGCAGCAGAAGAATCCAGCACAGAGAGAAGACATGCTTGAGGCTGGGACTGTCTGCACACCCTGGATCTCTCAGACCAGGTCCGCATTCTCATTCCGCCCACATAGGGACTAACTCCTGAGGCCGTCAGATGGTGAAAGCCACGTTCACAGCCAATGAACACAAGGAGCCTCCTCTTGGCCCCAAGGCCCTGAGGTCCTGGGGGCAGGTGTGGCATTTGTTGTGTTTACATCTCAGAGCCTGGCACAGAGAAGGTACTTTATATGTATTTGGGTGACTAATTTGTTGAACTATCCAGTTCCTCAAAATTAATTTGATAGAAACAGGGAGCTGGCCTATCGTGTGCCAGGCCCTCCCCACACAAGGGTACAAAGGCTTTCGGCTTTGAGGCCTCAGTTAGGTGCTTACCCCCCGACTGCCCTGGGCCTCAGTTTCCTCATTTACAAAAAAGAAGGTGTTGGGCTCAAAGGCCTCCCAGGCCCCTTCCAGCCCCTCACGGTGCCCAGCTGGCACAGAGCAGTGCACCAGACAACACTCCTGGGTCATGGGGATCGTGAGGAGTGATCCAGGGCAGCCTGACTCCCAGGGGAATCCCAGGGTTTTAGGCTCGGGTGGGGACAGTGGGCTGGCTTCCTTTCATCTGTTCTATTCTGGGAAGCTGCAGTGCAGCCTGGGAGACTTCCCTCTCATTCCAGAGCTTAGAGATGCCCTAGCAAGTCTAGATTGGAAAGTTTCCCCTGAGCTTTCGAATGACTAAGTCGGGGGAGACGCAGCCCAGGGAGTTTGTTGGACTTGTCTCCACAGCACCAAATGCCTGCTCAGGCAGAAGAAGGCAGCTCTGCCCTCCCAGCCACAGCGGCCTCTGGCACCCAGGACCAATGCACACACACAGCCGAGCTCCCTCTGAAGGAGCAGCCAGGCTTCTCTGCCCTTGGCTATGGGTGAAGGAAGGTAAAGGCCAGGAGGTAAACTGAGGGAAACCTGCTTCTATATATACTCCCCACATACCCACACACCCCCATATCCATATACACCTACACACACCCATACCCCCCCACACATGCACATTCATATCCATACACACACACCCATGCACATATGACCAAATCCACACACACCCATACCCCCCAACACACACACACAGAGCATGGGGGCTTTGGGGCTCTGCCTTGCCTTCCTCCCTTCTTACCCAGCCCCTGCTCCCATCATCTGCTGTTCTCCCTGGCACCCTGGAGAGAGCATTAATCTTGTCATTGGGAGTCCTAAGATTAAAGCCCAGCTGTGACACCAGCTGTGAGACCATGACTGTGTCACGTAGCCTCAGTTTTTCTCATCTACCTCAAAGGATTGTAGCAAGGAATCTTGTCCAGTGGTTTTAGTCGTGTCTGACTCATCATGACCCCATTTCGGATTTTCTTGTCAGAGATCCTGGAGTGGTTTGCCATTTCCTTCTCCAGCTCATTTTACAGATGAGGAAACTGAGGCAAATAAGGTTAAGTGATTTGCCCAGGGTCACACAGCTGGGAAGCATCTGAGACCAGATGTGAACTCAGGTTTTCCTGAGTCCAGTCCCAGAGTCCCAGTCCCACCATGTGCACCATGATGCCCCCCGGCTGCCCTGCAGCAAGGTGTGAGCTCCAGAACCCCTCCTTGGTGAGTCCCCTCCTTGGAAACAGGGGTTGCCTGCTTCTTTGTATCTGGATGCCCAGAGGCACAGTGTATCTCACATCTTGTAGGACCTTAATAAATGCTTGTAGAACGCGAGGCTCCCGCCTTTCATGGGACCAGTGATCTTCCTGGATCACTAGTCATTCTTTCTTCACATTGCCTGGGGAGACTGAGTCTTCCTGTCTCACCTGGACTGGAGAGAAGTGGCCACTGCTGATCAACACAAAAGCTTTGTTCCATTTTCCCACCCTCCACAGGCAACCTCATGCCCTCTGTTCCCAGGGGCTCATCACAGTCCTGCTGGACCAGCTTGGTATTGTGGTGCAGAACTCCTGAACTCACAGAATCCCGCAGCCTCAGCCTCCCCTCCAAACGAGATCCCAATGTGCCCCGCCCCACCTGACCTGGACTGCTGCTCATTCTTTTAAAAAGCAAGCTGGAGATGGAAATCCTATAAACTGCCATTGACTTCCAAGGGAAGCTTGAGAAAAGCCTTCCCTTGCTCACAGGGGTTGGATGGTGTGGCCAGAGCTCCGACCTTCTTGGATCCTACACCAGAGCCTAGATTGGGGCTCCTAATAGCCCCAGGCATGGTCTGGCCAGCAAAGCACAGAGCCAGAATCTGTCATGCAGAAGACAGAAAAGATGGGGAAGTCATGCTTTCACAGGCTCCCCAAGCCTTTCCATTCTGCTCATCCCTGAACTCCAAAGCCAAGCACACTTTCAGAAACCAAACCAAAAGAGACCTTTACAGACAACAGTCCCACACTCAGAATCCTACTGGGAGACATCGATGTCTCTGCTTACCCATTCATTCACAGGCTCAACCCCAATCCCTTCCCCCTACAGAGAATTCCCCTGTCCTCGGCCACTGCTTCTCCCCCAGGTAAAACTGTTAACTCTCACCAGCTACTTTGACTGATAAGAGTCAAGTTTTTGTTTGTTTGTTTGTTTTTTGCTTTTTGGAGGGGAGAGAGCAGGGCAATTGGGGTTAAGTGACTTGCCCAAGGTCACAGGGCTAGGAAGTGTTAAGTGTCTGAGGCTGGATTTGAACTTAGGTCCTCCTGACTCCAGGGCCAGTGCTCTATTCACTGCGCCACCTAGCTTCCCCCTAGAGTCACTTTTAATAGGAAATGTGGCCAAGGCCTGGCCACATCAACATGAGACCATGTACAATACGTTACTAAAGATTAAACAGCTTTGATGGCAGATGCCTTAACCTACCTTTACCTTTCTTCCCTCATCCATCAAGAAAACCCTTTATTGGGGCAGCTAGGTGGCGCAGTGAGTAAAGCGCAAGCCCTGGAGTCAGGAGGACCTGAATTCAGATCCAGCCTCAGACACTTAACACACACACATACACACACACACACAAATACTAGCTGTATGACCTTGGACAAGTTACTTAACCCCAACTGCTCTCCAAAAAGCAAAAAAAAAAAAAAAAAGAAAGAAAAAGAAAAAAGAAAACGCTTTATTCCCCTACCCCATCAGATTGTCTCAGCATTTATCACCCTCCTAAAAACGATCATTTATTGCAGCCTCAGTGAAGGAGGAGGTGGGGCAGAGGACTGGGCCTGGATAGCCCAGGTGACAGCTGAAGCTAGACCAGGCACATGAGCACAGGAGCGAGGTGAAGCCAGACACCAACTGCTTGGGACTGGGGCTGCCACCGGGCTTGAGGGATAGACTGATGGGCTGCAAAGGCTAGTCATTTCAGAGGAGATTTTTAAAAAGGCTTTTAGACTGTTAGTTCAGAGGGAGATCTAAGCAACAGTGCTCTAGCACCCTGGAGAGCTCCCTGGCACTCAAGGCCTTGGGTGCCTTCCTAAGGCATAGTCTTCTACACCTATTGCATGGCTGCCTCCTTCCCTCTGGGCCTCTTTGGTTGTTCCAAATGCATCTCCCCCGTTAGGCCATGTGTAAACTCAAGGGACTTGGGGAATCACATTCTTCAGCACTAACCCTATGGAGCAAGGAGCTCCAGTGTGCATGGAAGAAGGAAGTCTAGCAAGATGTTCATGTCCTCTGGAGGCCACTCTCCCTCCTGGGGCAGGGCCGGCCATGATCTCAGAACTAGCAGCAGTACTGGGAATAAGTATGTGGGGGTGCGGGGAAGGGGAAAGGGGTGACTTCCTCTCCAGTTTTGGCACCACTGCCCCCACTCTGCTCGGTCTAGCTACCTCATGCTCCTGTGAGAGTCCCTTGAGAACGGAGGCTGCCTTTTGTCTTGCTTTGTGTCCACAATGCTGAGCACAGTGCCTGCTACAAAGGGGGCACTTGACAAATGATCCATGTCCCTCTGGCCGCCCATCTAGTCATTCCCTGAGTAATTATACTCTTTGTGACTATGTCTAGGAAGAGGAAAGAGTAGCTCCAGCTGCATGGGACCTTCAGAACTAAAAGGGGCCTCAGAGGTCACTGAGTCCAGGCCCTTCATGTTACAGTTGATGACACTAAGAACCGGCAGGACCGGATCTGAACCCAGTTCTCTGACTCTAGACTAACCCCTTCTGGGCAGAGTCTCACGGGCAGAATGAAGCCTCACCCTCACACCAGCCGCAGGGAGAGGAAGTGTGTACAGCACATTCCCACACTGTAGCCCCCAATGTCACGTCATGACCACAACCCCACAATGTTAGTTCCTGTAATATGGTGGACTCCCACCCTGCCAACAAGCCACTACCTTCTTCAAGGGCCACGGACTAGAGTTTTGGACTGTGCTCCATTTTCTACCAGCCAAAAAGGCCATGAGTATCATCTTTCCATCCCCTAACAAATATTATCAAACATATCAGACCATCATATCCAGAACAGAGAATTCAACGGGACGGGCCACAAGGCCCCTGCCTAAGCCCGGCCTCACCTTTGGCAACAACAGAAAGACTCATTTGTTTCTGTCTCTTCTGACAGCATCCAGTCTTTGAAACCCAATCTGCTAAGCACCCACACTCCCCCACTCCGGTCTGGGTGATTTAAGGAGCTGCTGGGCCTCCAGAAGACAGTTCCGTGGGAGGCCATGTAACCCACAGGCAGCGATCATGGCACAAGAGCAGGAATGCAGTAACAGACTGACCTGAACTTTCCCGTGCGCACCTGCAGCGCCCTCATCCCGCAGCGCTGGGCCCCTCCGACATCGTTCACAATGTCATCTCCGATCATGACGGCCTGTCGGCAATGAAATACACACAAGACGGATGTCAGGCACTTTTTATTTAGACTCACTCCATCTTCGCGGACATAATAAACGGCTTGATTTGATGTTGAATGCAGCCATCGTACAAATTAAACAAGATAATATTGTCATTGTATTGATTAAAAGTCACCCTCCCTGCGCAGTATTTCACTCGGCCCCTCTGCTGGCGAGGCCTCGGGGCTGTATAAAGCCTCGCCATTTGAAATCAATCAAAAGACGTCAAAGTGATTTGGCATCACAAAAGTGAATGGGGAAACTCGGCCATCCTGAATTTGTCGTCTAGAATGTATGTGGGGTCTTATTGGCTGCTAACAACTACACAGTCAGGCTACTTCCCACCTCCCTCAGTTCCAGAACTTTTACAGGGCTTAAAGGAATTTCTTTAACTTTTTTTGACCAACATTTTGAAAGGATTCTTGCCTTTAAACAGCAAAGGTAATGCTGATTAAAGGCAAAGCTCCACACAGGCAACCCCCCCCATAGGAAGCCAGAGCATGGAAGGAATAGAAAAATGCAAACTCATCCCAAATGAACAGAAAACTTCTTGGAACAAGTTTTTGAAAGATTAAATTCCTGGAAAAATTCATCAACAAACCTCTACTAAGCACTCATTATGTCCAAGACCCTGGTCTAGGCACTGGGACAACCAGTCCCTGCTTTCAAGGGGTTAGTAGGAAAGATGATGCCTGCCTCTGTGACCACCACTGGGCCTCAGGTTCCTCATCTGCAAAATGAGAGGGATAAGCTGGATGGCTTTTGGGGTCCCTTGTACCTCTTAATCAAAAGATAATGCAGACAGAGCACTCAAGGAAAATATGGGGAGGGAGAAAAGCCTTGAACTGGGAAATCTGGGACAGCTTGAGGGAAAATGGAGCCCCTACAGGAGCTGGGGCTGGAAGAAGAGATTCTGGAGGTCACAGTGAGCTTAGTGAGCAGAGAGGGAGATGGTGATCCCGCATTTCAGGAAAATCCCACTGGCATCTTTGTCCTGGATAGAGTGGAGGGAGGAGAGGCTGGAGGCAGGGAGTCCAAGGGAAGGCTGCTGCCATTAGGCCAGGGAAGCGGTGGGGAGGGCCAAAGCTCAGGTGGGGGCTGGGGGAGCGGAGAGAAAAGGACACAAGAGGTGTTCACCTAAGTCTTCCCCTGTGTCTCTTTAATCTTCCTGCCCGTTATTTCTTTGTTGTTGTTCAATCGTTTTAGTCAGGTCTGACTCTGGCAGAGACACTGGAGTGTTCCCTCTCCAGCTCATTTTAAAGATGGGGAAACTGAGACAAGGAGGGTTAAGTGACTTGTCCAGGGTCACAGAGGTAGCAGGACTCTGAAGCCAGGTTTGCACTCAGACTCCAGGCCTGGGGCTCTGTGCACTGTGGCGCCACCTAGCCGCCCCATTATTCCTTACAGTTCGGTAACATTCCATTTCATGAATACTGTTGTTCAGCCATTCCCCAAATGAGGGGCATCTGCTTGGTTTCCAGCCCTTTTTCTATCACAAAAAGTTCTGGCTCACATGGGACCCTTCTTTCTACCCCTGACCTTGCTGGAAGCATATGTATTGAGGGAAGTCTCTGGGACAAAGACAAGGGACGCGAGTGTCCCCTTCTCAGCACTCAGAGGACTGCTTCTTTTGTAGAGTCGCTGCCTGCCTGTCTTCCCTGGTCAACTGGAAGCTCCTTGAGGGCAGGTACTTGTTTTTGTTTTTTTGTATCTGAGGCACAGTGCCTGGAACATATTGGTGCTTAATAAATGCTTGTTGACGTGACTTGTCTTGAGCAGGTGGGAATGAGGGGGGATGACCGCTCAGCCCTGGAGTGGCCAGCCTGGATACACAACAGAGGGAAGAAAGGTGAGATGAGCTGAGCCTGCAGGGGAGTCAAGGGCTGCACGAGGTTCAGAGTCTTACTAGCAGTAGGACCCTGGGCCCTCTCCCAGGCTCTCAGGCTTGTTTTGAGGATTAAATCAGATAGTGTGTGAAAAGCAGGCTGCAAAAAGGGACAGGCAGCTGGACATGAACTGCTGTCCACAGGGCACAGCACTGAGTCACTTTGGCTGGAGGGTGTGAGGGGAAGGAGGGTGCGATCAGCCTGCAAGAAGGGGTTGGAACCATGCTGGGAAGGGTTTCTGAGGAGTCTGGATTCTGTCCTACAGGGCAGGAAGTCACCAAAGCTTCACAAATGGCACAATCAGGCCCCTCCGATGCGCTCCACCAACAAACACTCTCTCTTGCATATGTTACAATCACCTAATATTCCATGAGAGAGAAAACAATAGGAATGATTGTTGTTGGGCTAGATTCGAGAATCCTCTGACTGTCCACCTCAAGAGGGGCCTACACTGAGAGCCACAGGGTCCCCAAAGGCATCTGCCATTTTCACAGAGGATATCTAGAGAAATGACCAAGCAGAAGAGAGATTTGAAGGACCCACAGATGTGGGTGTTTGTGGAAGCCATCGTGCTGGATGACTCACCCCTAGACCAAGCAGAGGGAAGAATCTCTATTACTGTCCTAAGCAAGAACAAGGATAAAAAAGGCAGAGAAACTTAAGAACTTTTCCAAGCTAATAAACAACAGAATAAGCAGAAACATCAGGACAAGATGGTGGCCATCCGAACTCATCTTGAACCACAGCGAAACAAGATGGTGGCCAACTAAACTCATCTTGAACCACTGACCAATCTGAGCTTGGGGAGGAGGGAGTGGCCTCCCTCCTCTCAGTAAAATGGGGGCAGCCATAGATGCAGGAGGCCCGAATTATTGGACGTGATCAATGGATGTTTGTTTTGCTTTACTGAACTTCTCTGTCACAAGAGAAGGGTCTATGGGTGTCGCGTGAAAAATCAATAAAACATTTAAAAAGAATGCTGACTACTCAGACTATGACAGGCAGGCAGACACACAGCTCCACAGAGCTGGTGCATTAGTCCATATATCTTGGATCCTTCTGCATTGCCCTCCATTCTCTCCTCCCTTCTTCTAGTCTCTGATAAAGAGGTGGCCCTTTTCTTTGTCAAGGTCAACAACCTCTTTCCTCTGCCACTCTGTATGCTTGGGGATGTGGCCCTTTAATCATGTCCCCCCTCTCTAATCTTCAGTCTCTCTTTATTCACTGGTCCCTTTCTCATTACCTATACCCATGGGCCTTCCTTCCTCCATAGGCTTCTCTTGACTTCTCCACCCCCACAAACTACCATCAGCTACAAAGGCTGTCCACATTCACTAGTACTCATTTCTCACCTCCTACTCCCTTCTCCACAATGTAAAAGTCTGACTTCTGATCCCACTACTCACCTCAAGTTGCTTTCACCAAGATTGCTAGTGATTGCCAAACTTGGTGGCCCTGGCCAGTTTCTCATCCTTCCTAACTTTTCTACAGTTTATGTGCATCTCTCCACCCTGGGTTTTCCTCTGCCATGGTTCTCCTCCCCATCTGGCTCCCCTGTGTCAGTCTCCTTTTCTGTAGCTTTACCTAGGTCCTGCCCTCTACTGTCCTGCATCTCCTGAGGCTCTGAACCAGGCCCTCTTCTTGTCCCTCTCTGCACACTCACTCAGTGACTGCATTGGCTTTCAGGGCTCAGTGATCATTTCTAAAGAGATAACTCCCAAAGCTACAGTCACCAGAGCTCAGGATCCTTGTCACCAACTGCTTGCTGACTTTCTCTAACTCAATGTCCCATAGGCTTCTCAAGTCAAATGTGGTCCTCAGCCTACCCTGCCTCTCTTCTACCCTCCTTCCGGTCGCCTGGGTTCATCATCTCAGAGTCAGAACTGACTCGTCCTCCCTCTCCCCGACCTCCATAGTATCTCTCCTTCCATTCCCTTTGCTCTGCACCCCAGAGACTTTTCAAAACCTTATCCCCTCTTACCTTAATGACTGAAATTATCTCACTTGACTTCCTGTTTGAAATTTTTCTTTAATTCATCCTCCACTCAACAACCCAAGTAATTTCCCTAAAGCACAGATCTGACTGTGGCCTTCCTCTCTCAAGGATGTTCACTGGGTCCTGCCTCTAGAATAAAACTCAAGCTACTCAGTCCAGCACCTAAAGCCTTCATCATTCCCCTTCATGGACGCTACAACCCAGCTAATCTGGCTCCTTGCAGTTTCCTGAACTCAGAGGTCCATCTCTTGCCTCTTTTCCTTTGCCCAGGCTGTGCCTCATGCCTGGAAGGTCCTCCCTCCTCCCCTCTGCATTTTTTCAAGGCCTCATGTGTTCTCTCCCATGAGGAACCTCTCCCCATCACCTTAGTTGCACTTTCTTCTCTGTTTACATGCTAGACCCCCAGGAGGATGGGAGCTCCCAGAGGGAAGGGATTAGTTTTGCAATTTGTCTTTGTATCCTAGGAGACTAGTGTATCAGCAAGCACCCCAGTGTCCCCAGGGTGTCTGCCAACACAGGTTCTCGGATCTGCTTTGATAAAGGAAAGCAACTCAAAACAGGTTAACAAGCTTACTTTAATCAGTCAAATATGTATCGTTTACCTAGTTCAGGGGAAAAAGGTCAGCACCCTGAACTTCAGAGTATACAGACAGAATTATCAAGACAGAGAAACAGATCAAGTAGACAGATTTCCAAA
>NW_027186746.1:0-13680 GCF_028583685.1 Petaurus breviceps papuanus | reverse complement strand
AATCTGGAATTGAAAGTTTTAAAATCAAATATTCAAATATATATATATATACTATTATTAGTACCATCTTACATGTAATTAAGAAATAAGATATACAGGCACTGAGGCATACAGATCCACTGGAAAAGTCGAAACAGGTATGGGAGAAAATATGGGAGAGAGCAGATTGGAGGAGGGGATATCCTGTGGGACTGCTGTTTTGGGGGGATGGGTGGGGGAAAAACGGGGAGAAAATTTGTAACTCAAAATCTGGCGGAAACGAATGATGTAAATCAGAAGTTAATAAAGCATTAAAAAAAAAAAAGAAGAGAAGAGGCAGCAGCGGTCACTGTCCATCAGGCCTCCCTCCCACCAGCTCCTCCGAGGGAACCTGACTGACCAGAGCCGGCACTTCTTGAGTACTGCTTTAGCTCACTCCAGGGCCAAGCCCAGAACCTGCAGCAACAAGTAACAAGTCAGGTGCAAACAAAGACGTGAGGAAGAAAGCGTAGTGACAGCAAATGAAAAGGGGACAAAACTCCATCTTCCAAATCATACAGAGCTAATGGTGCTTCTCAGGAGTGCGTGAAAGTAACAGCTACCCTGTGCTGGAAGGGTGATCACTGTGCACGCAGAGACCGAGGCAGAGCGGGCGAAGCAGAAGCAGGACAGCAGCCCTGCCAGTGACCCCGAGGGCACTGACTCGCCCCGGCCTCCTCCCCAGAGGAAGCCTCCACGAGGCTCCCACCCAACGCCATGGGGCGCGGGGCCCTCGCTGGGAGCTCCATTCCAGCCTCAGGGGCCCTTGCTGGGCCTCCACTCCTCACCTCTCCCTTCAGGATCCCTCACTTGCTCCAAGACCTGGCTCATGTGCCACCCTCTACACGGGGCCTGTCACTGGACTGGGGAAGATGAGCCAGGAGGGAGGAGGGCAGCTAGCATCCCCTTACAACTGCTCCAATGAAGGATCAGGACATCCAAGGATACCACAGGGGGTCTCCACTCCAACAGACAAGTGACCAGGGCAAGAACCGCTGCCAACGTCCCACTGGAGCCTCCCTTCTGGCCAGGCTTTATTCCCCTCCTGGGTATGTGTCCTGGCCGCAGGGACTCTGCTGCCTCCTCAGACTGAGACACGCCAGGCCCCTTCTCCCTCTGGTGAGCCCCTTCCCAGGGCCTGTTTTAGGGTCCAGGCTGGCCACTCCTCATTCCCCCCTTGGCTGTGCTTCTGATCCTACAGACTCTGGCCCCATGGCCGCACCCCACAGCTTCCCTCCACCCTTCCTAGCTCCCCCTCATGTGGTCTTCCCCCTCCTCGAGGGCAGGGGCTTTCCTTTCATTTGTATCTGTATGCTCAGGCCTTAGCACAAGAGCCTTACTGGGGGCTGGGTGGCCTAAAGCCGACCCCAGACTCAGCCTCACTTGCCCACAGTAGTTTCCCCCAGAAGCTGCCGCTCTTTCTCGGAGCCCTTCTTAACCGCACCCCTCCTCCAGCTGTCACTGCTCTCTCCTTCCTCCATCACTCTGGGGTTTATCTGCCTGTGCACAGAGTGGAGCACCCTTAATGAAGCCTCAGTTCTTGTCCGCATTCCAGCAGAGCGGCGTGGAGCCAGTACCTAACACAGGTCTGCTGAAATAGCCAGTGTCCCAACAAGCACTCAGAGTGGCCCGCCATCTCCCGGCTGCCAAAGCGCATGGTCTCTCCGTGGCCTCTCTCCTCCTGGACACCCTCTTCCCTCTAGGTTTCCTGGTTCTCCCCCTCCCTCTGACCATGCCTGCTGTCTCCTACACTGGACTCCTTCTCCAGGTCACACCTGCTAGCCAGGTGTCCCTCAGGCTCTCTCCTGGGCTTGCTCCAGACTTCACCTGGCAACCTCATCAGCTCGCATGGATTTAATGACCATCTCTACGCTGATGAATCACCCATCTTTATCTCCAGGCCTGGTCAGTCTCCTGAACTCTGGTCCCCATCACCAACTGCCTCTTGGACATCTCAGATGTCCCACAGACATTTTAAACTCAGCACGTCCAAAACAGAACTCATTCTCTTACCCCCCCAGATCTTCCCCACCCTCCCAGTCCCTCGGGCTCCCAACCTAGGAGTCAGCCTGGGCTCCTCACTTGCTCGCGCTCCCCACATCCAATATGGCGCCAAGTTCCATCAGCTTCACCGCGGCAGCCTGTCCTCCCTCAGACGGCTGCCATTCTGCTGTAGGCCCTCAGCGCCTCAGCCCTGGACTGGTCTAACAGCTTTTCCCAGCTGGTTTCTCTGACTCCAGTCTCCAATTACCCCGGCCCATCTTTGGCTCAGCTGTCAGTGATGTGCCCCGGTCACTTCTCCTGTCATCCCTAGCCCCATGCCCACTTGACAAACTGCAGTGGCTCCCTCCAGTGACTCTCCCTAGGCTGCCGAAGGCCTGTTATAATAGGGCCACACTGCTGTGCCACCTTCCACATACCTGGGATCCAGGGACACTGGCCTCCTGCTGTTCTTCACACATGGAGGCTGTCTCCCAGCTCAGAGCATTTCCCCACACTGGGATTCTCTCCCTCCTCATCTCCACCGCCTGGCTCCTCTCAAGTCCCACTGAAAGTTCCACCTTCTGCTGGTCCCTTTCCTGGTCCTTGTTTGCACATAACTGTCTGCATGTTGTCGCCCCATTAGACGGTGCACTCCTTGAGGGCAGGGCCTGTGATCTGCTTGGCACACAACAGAGAGCAGGGACTCTGTTCTGCTTCCTTTATACCCCCAGGGCTTGGCAAAATGCTGGGAACATAGGGGGCATCTACTAAATGCCTGTTAACTTGACCTGCCTATCCAACCCAGCCTTCTCACCGCTGCTAAGCCACTTCTCCTTTCTGCACAGAGCTGGTCATCAGTGGTGTAAAGTGCAGGGTCCTCTGGCCAGCAATGCAATCCCTCCAAGGTCTGGAGCCACCCTCCTTTGTTAACCTTGCCTCTTATTGCTTCACCTCCACAGAATCTCCAACCTAATCCAACCCTTTGTCGGCTCCCTGAACGTATCCTAAAAACCTTCCAACTCTAGGCATTTACTCATACTGCTTCCCACACCTGGAATGCCTTCCCCTCCCTCCTTCACCTGAAAAATTCCTATTTATTCTTTAAAACTCAACTCATTAGGAAGAGACAAGCATCCCCCAATCCTCACGGTGGTAACGTTCTCCTGCAGACCTGACTTCACGATCTCTTTCGTTACTCTGATGCAATGATTTAATATTATTGTATATATTACAGCTTTCTGGAACACGTCTTACCCCTACTAGAGATCATATCCCCTAAGGAAAAAAACAACTCTTAATCTAAGTTCATTAACTCCTCAAGCAACTCATACATCTGAAATCAGTATTTGTCCAGGTCCATGAAACCTTCCACTCCCCACAGACAGATCTGCATCTTCAGAAAGCGCTATGTTACCAGTGGTTTATGGGAATGAGAGGCAACAGCCGCCTTGTGTCTCCTCACATCAGTGTGCACAGAGTGACGGCCTTCACCTGCTCTCAAAGGCCAAAAGTAAATGTTAAACAACCACAGAACAGGGGGAGGCTCGGGAAGGGGTCACTAAACCCAAAAAGGGTGAGGTGCCTGAGAACGAATGAGGAGAGGAACGGGCACAAAAAACAAAGCTGTAAAGGCTCGGAGGCTGAGATAGGCAGGAAAAGGTAAGAAAAGTCAACTTGAAGAGGCCTTCTTGAATAAGGCTCCTCATGCCATGGGCAGGTATGGAAAGAAGGCCAGCTGTCCTCAAGAGGCAAGACCATGAAATGCACAGGCCCTGCTGGACCATGACGCCAACGTGTCTGAACGAGCCCCTGTCCTCATTTGCTTTCCTCGTGAAACTGCAAATCACCAGAAAACAATCTACAGACCATCTGGCAGCCTGGGAAGGGACCTGCTGTGTGTCTCCTCCCCCAAAGTCTGTCCAGACCCCAAGCAAGGCCCAGAGAGGGGCGGACGCCCCATTAAGTCAGGGCCTCCTGAACAATGCTGCCCTGCTAAGGACAGATTTCAAGGAAGGGAGGAAGGGCAAAGGAGAAGTCAGGGAGGCAATAAAGTCCAGGAACTTACTCAGCTTCTCCAGCAACTCTCTGAGTGTCTGTATCCACTGGTTACAGAGCGCCTCGTCGGTGCACCAGAAGGTCACGTGACCGCACCGCCAGCGGTGACGCCGGGCTCTCTTTACGTAGTGCACTACAAAAAGAAACACACTTATTGATGCCAAGTAGGTGAGCCTGCAGGGCCTGGGGCACTCCTGACCACTGGCCAAGCTGCCAAACGTCAA
This sequence comes from Petaurus breviceps papuanus, assembly GCF_028583685.1. NCBI lineage: Eukaryota > Metazoa > Chordata > Mammalia > Diprotodontia > Petauridae > Petaurus > Petaurus breviceps. Next base: position 9,400 of record NW_027186746.1, on the reverse strand, counting down.
CCAAAAGAGAAATGCTCCCCATGAAGTTATGCAAAAGAAAGAGAGGGGGCAAAAAACTCGTGCCGGGAAGTTTCCGGAAACATAACCCACAGGGCACTGAGCAAGTCCATGCTGGCCTGAGTTAGCCCTGCACCAACCTCCCTTAGAGGAGCCGGGGGTGGCTCTGGCGTCCCGGGAGCCTCGGGCCTGCTGTATTATTACCTGTGAAAGCATAAGGCTTTGCCATTTTTTGCCATTTTCCACTATGATACTGCTTCTCATCAATTTCTGTTTCTTCTACAGTGATAATCTCAGAAACAGGAACTGAACAGGTATCTGTGAAGACAGAAAAATAGTAAGGAAAGCCAATGTTAAAGGGAGAAATTTATGAGCACATTCAAAGGAGAAAAAAGCAATGTCCTAGTTTGTATTCATAAAATATTAGTACCCAAAGATAATGCCTATAGCCCGCTTTAATCTCTGTGACAGCTAACAATGTGGTGACCCCGTAACAAGCTTCTGGCTGGGAGCAGTTTAGCATACACATTTTCGGAGTCAGCAAGAAGTCACCCATGCACAAACAGCTGCTGGTCTAAAGGTTAATACCTAAGTTGATTATTTGGAAATCGGAGCTCAAGGAAAAATGTTACTGGTCTTTTTCAAAAATCTGTCTTAAAAGCCCTGTGCTCAGGGGGCATCCATTTAGAGAACTCTAAGGAGGGGAGACGGAACTTTCAGAGGAGACTGAACAGGAAGGAGTTCTGAGGACTTTGCAGGGTGCAGGTCCTGAGCGCGATTTCTTATTATAAGGAATAGCGTTTATGACGCGTTCCTCAACACAGACACTAGGAGGAGCGGCCTTCCGGGCTTGGGGGATGGCCAACGGAAAGGTCCGGGATGGGCATGGATGGAAGACGGACTGCCCACCTCCCAGTGTTGTGAGACTGTGGAGTCCTGGAGGGAAGACTCAGGAGAGGAGACTGCAATGGCAGGATAGAGCCAGGCTGTGAAGGGCTCCACATGCCCAAGGGCTGGGGCTGGGGTGACCCAAGCAGACTTCCGCCTTAGCACAATCATGACTTCTTAGGGAGACAGAAGGGACCCTCACCCAGACACAGAACCTCACAATCACCTCTGACTTCTACCTCCTCACCTCCCCCCAATCCATTCCTTCACGTGTTTCCATCCCTACTGAACCCCTATGACTAACCCCCCCTTTGAAGTCCCACTCAGAGTTACCTAAAAATCTTTAAACCACAGAAGTAAAAGCCACTCAGTCCAGCCAAGTCCCCCCCCCCACCAGGACACTCCCAGAGGCAATCACTGAGCTCCCCTGGGGCTGCAGTACAGACAGAGGCACAGGAGGCCTGCCTGAGATAAGGGCCAGCCTTTGTCACAGGACCTTCCCTCCTCAGAGTTCTGGCAAAAGGGGACGGAAGAGTCCCTGGTTATCACTGGAACCTGCCCAGAACTGGTGGATCCCTTCACCAAGTAACTTGCAGATTTCCATTCCCCTCCGTATTCCGAGAGTCAGGGGGACGATTTCCCTGCTCTGTGCCTACAGAGGTCTCACCTGCAGCTCCCCTGGTCCCCCCAATTCTGCTGGAAGGCACATGTGCTCTGCCCACTCTCAGTCCTGCCTCTGCTGACCTCTCCCCTACCCCTCCACACAGCATTCCCCAAAGAGGGCAAAGGATAGGAACAAATGATTCTCAAAAGAAGAATTACAAAGAATTACAAACTACTAAGAGAATATTCCAGATCACTAATGGATCATGGTAGAAATGCAAAAACCCCGAGGTTCCACTTCAGGCTGCTGAGTTCTAGAACCACACTGGAATGCAATCTGGAATTCTGAGAGGCTAAGCTGTCCTTGCCCTTTGAGCCAGCGACTCTAGGACCAGTCACAGCCTCCGAGGCTCCTTATAAACCCAAATGTTTATACCACCACTCTTTGTGACAGCCAAGAACCAGACAAAAGGGGATGGCCTCACACAACATTGGACATCAGTGTAATGGAATGCACCTGTGCCGTAAGAAAACATTGAACAGGGAGTAGCTAGGTGGTGCAGTGAATAGATCACCGGTCCTGGAGTCAGCAGGATCTAAGTTCAAATCCGGCCTCCTACACTTACTGTTAAGACACTTACTAGCTGTGTGACCTTGGGCAAGTCACTTAACCCCAATTGCCCTGACCCTCTCCCTCCAAAAAGCAAAACGAACAAACCAAAAAGCCCAACTAACATGAAGAACACCGAGAAGCTGGGCAAAGACTCGTATGAACTGATGCAAAGTGAAGTGGGCAGAGCCAAGCCAATAAGGCAGACAATCACTACAATGAAGTCTAGTCCACTTGGAAAAGCTAAAAAGAAAACAGCCCAAAGGGAATGTCAAAGTAGAAAGAACCGCAGGGAAAAAGCCGTGTCCCCTTGCCCCGCCCCTCTGCCGGGTGGATTTACAGGCTTTCCTTTCTCGTATGTTAGGAAATGGAAATCCAGGAGACATCAGCCAAACCTATCCCAGTCTGAAAGACCACCTGCTGTGCATCTCCCCGGGGGTCCCCCTGTTAAGCTCCAAGGAGCCGCTGTATAGAAATCTATGCATGGAAACACCTCAAAGGCCCTCTGCCGACCCAAGAGATGTGATGGGACTGGAGACCTCTGTGTCCTTGTCTGAGATGACCGGCTGAGGCTCGTTCAGCACTTTCCACACACGATCTCCTCTCATCCTCACCCAAGCTGGGCGCTATCGTCACCCCCATTTTACTGACAAGGAGACGGAGGCTGAGAGGGTTTAACTGACTTGCCCAGGGTCACAGTGCTTCCAAGTATCTGAGGCAGAATTTGAACTCTTGCCTTCCTGACCTCAAGTCCAACCCAACTCGCTGCCCACCTGCCAGCCTCCAACCCTAAATTCTGAATCCTCGGAATTCATTCAGTGGGGAATGAGGGAGAGAGAAACGCCGAACATAACTCTAAGGGCACGGCAGCCTTAAGACCGCTAGGGAGGGCAGTGTTCTCTCAGTCCTTCCTGCGTTTCCTAATTCTCTATGTGTGTGGGGGGGATGTCCGTGGCTGTGGCCACTGCGTCTGGTGTCCTCCGGCCTGGCATTCCAGGCTCCTCTGAATTCTGCATGTTTGTCATTTCTTACGACCCAGGAAATTCCAGCCTGCTCCTGGCCAGCCATCCTGCCATCCTCTGCCACCACACTGCTCTCCAGGCTACACTCTGGCCAGACACCTTGGCATCCCCAGAGGGGGAGCTTGCTGCAGCTCGGCATTTACACCGTCCGGTGGGCTGGCTCCTCCCAGAGCCCCCACTGAAGGAGGCGTCCAGGCTGCAGGCCTGACTTTCCCTACTGTGCTCCCATGCTAGGGACCCCCCTGGTGTGTGTGTTCTCTCCCCTCCCACCTCTTTGAGGGCAGGGTCCGTCGGTCTGCTTCTATGTCTATTCCCGGCACTCAGCACAGAGCCTGGTACATAGTACCAGTTTAATGACTGTTTGCTAACTGACTGACAAAAAGAGCCGCTATGAACAGAACAGGCTGTCAGATCTGAAAAGAAACAAGCTTGTAGAATTCATCTCCCGCAAAGCCTTCGATAAGAAGAGTTTCCGTGCCCAGTTTTCAAATCAAGCCGAAGGCAAGTTCAAATCCCTTTTCTCAATCTGAATGGAAGAGGAGAAAGAGGCCACAATGGAAAAAAGGTCAAGTGAAGCCATGTCCCCCAAGCCTGAGGGATGGTCAGACCTAGAAGGCCGGGAGGGGCAGTGGGTGAAGCCAGCACTTACCTAACACCTAAGGGTAAATAAAGCACTTCATACAAATGATCCCATTTTGTTCCTAGTGGCAATCCAGTGGGTAGGTAAAATCTCTAATCCATTTTATACTTGGGGAAAGCTAAGACTGAAACAGGTGAAATGACTTGCCCAGAAGCATCTGACTCAGAATCTGAACCCCTATCTTCTGGTTTCCCAGTCACAAAGCCAGTCTGTTGCCATGATGCAGAGGGCTCTAGAATCGAATTAGCCAGTGCCAATGTAGTCTACCCTGAACTTCTATTACCAACTGCCTCCTGGACACCTTAATAGAACTCAGTACCTTTTCTTCCAAACCCACCCTTCTCCCCAAATACCCCAATTTCTGTCTAAAGCATTACTATGGTCATGGGTTCAATCCTGCAATCTTAACTCTCCCTCATCTCCTAACACCCAAAAGCCATCACCCCAAGAAACAATGCCTCTGAAGGAGGGGCCGGCCATCCTCAATGCCACCAACGGGGCAGGTCAGCCAGACTCGCCTGAACTGCAAGGCCCCCTCAGGCTGTTACTGCCACCACTCCACAACCACTGGGGGAGACATCCCAGAACCCCATGCCCAAGAAACCCAGCCCAGCTCCTGCAGTCACTGTCCTGGGTAGACACCCTTTTGGAGACGTAACCACAGCTATTGAAAACCTAGAAAACAGAGTTCTTGAAACCCAGACCCTTGGCGCTGGCAGGTGCTTCCCTAGAAGACATGGCTTTACCAGTGGAAATGCCACTGGAGCATCACACCAGCTGCTGCTTTGCACGGCCTCCACGGCCCACGCACTTGCTGTACCTGGCCATCTGAATCACAGGTGAAACTTGCTATGTGAAGGAAAAAATCTTCCCATAAATTTTCTCTGATAAAGCTCTGCTATCCAAGACATTCTCCAACAAATGGCCAAGGAGATGAACAAATATCTTTGAAAAGGAACGTCAACAAGCACAGGAAAGACTGCTCTCAGTCACGGAGACCGTAACAGCTCAGACGCTCTTGCTCTCACCCAGAAAACTGGCCAAGAGATCAGCAAGAGGTCAAATCACCAAGGCTGGAGAACATGGATATCCTTCGATGACTCTGGAAAACAATGAAGAATGATTCCCCCAAAGTGCCCAAGATGTCTCTGCCCTCGGTCCCCCAAATCCCACTGCTGGGCACATCCCCACAGAGGACAGACAGCAAGACAGATGCCAAAAGGGCCCAGCAGCACTTTCCATGGCAGCAAAGCGACTTCTGCCTGATGGGCAAACGGCTGCACAAATCCCGGTACAGCGGGATAACACAGGAAAGAAAGCAAGAGAAGTCTGAAAGCCCCAGGCTGGATTTATTCTACTTAGAAGGCCAAGCCCTAAGTGCCGACCAGGGTCAGACTTAGCTGCTACTATGTTCAGAACAAAATCTAAGTAAAAACTCTAAGATTACATGGAATATGACTGGGCCGCCAAGGGACCAGGGAAAGTGGGACCTGCCTCATTAGAGGAAGGATCCTCGTGCCAAGGAAATGAGAAACAGAAGGAATTACAAGAAGCCTGGGAAAACTGGACGGTGACGGCACCCTTCCGACCTCCCTCCGATCCCAGGGAGATAGGGTACGGGCACAAGGAAAACCCAGGGTACGGGCATAAGGAACAAGCCCAAAGCAAGGCAGGAGCCCCGAATGCCAGGCTCCTGTAACACCTGGGAGGGGGGATAACGTCCTGCTGCTTCTGGCTGCTTCTGGCAATTGGCCCGAGCCCTCCAGCCAGTCAGGCAGGTTATCTTGAGTTCTCAGTTCTTCAGGGATGACTCTCCTCCACTGTATTCTCCACAAAGCTGGGTACAAATATCTGAAGTCTTTGAGGAGCCCTTGGTTTCCCCCAGAAATCCGACAAACGGCATCACTGAATTTCCTGAGGCCAGATGTTCTTGGAATGGCCTTCTGGGAGCTGCTTCCTGAGCTGCCCATTTTCAGGTCCCTTTGCCCAGTCTTCTTCTCCCCTAGAGCAGAAGCTGCTTGAAGACAGAGGCTCAATTTCTTTTTGCTTGCATCTGTATTCCTGGTGCTTGGCACACAGCAATGCTTAATACAGGCCTTAACTAGCTTAGTATTAACAGGAACAATTTCCAGCTGCCTTTCCTGGTAAGCCTCCAAGTCAATCCTGCTTTGACACTAGAGGAAACCAGAGACTGAATTTTCCCAGGTGGCTCAGTGGGTACAGTAGGGACATGGAGGCAGAAAGACCTGAGCACCAATTTAGCCTCCGATGCTCACTACCTGTGTGGCCCTGGGCAAGTCCCTTCATAACTCGGTGCCTCATTCTCCTCATCTGTAAAATGGGAATGATGACAGCACGTGGCCTTGAGGCTGCTGGGAAGTATCTGCAAAATGCTGAAGCAACGCTAGCTTTCCTTATTACCGGCATTTGGCTGCTGCCTTCTCTGCTCCTTCTTCCTGACGACTTGGCAGCCCAAATCTGTGGCTCTGCTGCCCCCGCCCCAGCTCTACGATCTCCTAGAGCCCCACAGGCTCAGCCTCAGCATCTTCAGCCTGTGCATCTCTGCTCTGCCTGACCCAGCCAGGCCCACCCCGTCTGCCTGGCCTCCCGGCTCTCGGTCCTGGGTGCCTGCTTTCAAGTACAACCTGCTGCCAACAACCATACAGGAAGGCTCGCTACAAAAGGACAAACGTGCCTCGCGGTCAGACGGCTGGGACATCCCTTCTCCGACCTCTTCCTTTGCAGACTCAGGAAGGCGGCCCCCACCTCCTGCTCACCACCCTGGTCTCCAGGCTGCTTTGAGCAGCCGCTGGCTGACAAGGACACATTTAAAGGCAGTCTTCTGACCAGAGGTGAGGCGGTGTCAAGGAAGGCAGGGCTATTCTTAAGCTGAGCCTAACACCCTGGAAGCGTAGACGATTTAGCTCACCCCTAAGCCACGCCAGGCAGGCGCCTCCCTGCTAGACATGCATGTGAAGGACATACCAAGGTGGCCACACAACATTGGGTTTATGGTTTCCAAAAGGTAAAAAATGAAAAATAACACGTTTGGCCACAGGATTTACTATAAAACTAACCATGAAACCCAGAGAACTGTGGAGGTATTTCTACAAATGTGGCCAGGGGAGAGGGGAGGCCTGGCCTAAGTCAGAACAGCTTGGGCCCGTGACTGCCTGTGGCATGGCCTGTGTGTGCCCGTGGGCTGCAGACTGTCTCACTTTAGTGCCCGTATCTCCCTTGCCAAGCACAATGCCAGAAACACGGGCAGGGCTTGGACAGTTTGGATTGCCTCGACAATCCCGTCAGTGCTGATTAGGCAAACCAAACATGCCAACTTTACTGTTGTTTATAGTTGGAAAATCTTTTCATCATATAAAATGACCCCCTCCTCCACTGCCTCATTCAGATGTGGAGATGCTGGGCTCCCCAAAATGATGCTGGCACCACGTTCTGGGAAAATGCGAGGTGAAAGAAAATACTTGGGGGACAGGAGGGAGAAAGGAAGAGATCAGCAATGGCTTCAGGAAGAAGCAGAGCCTGAGTGAAAGCTCGAAAGATTTGAAGAGACAGAGATAAAGGGGAATCAGCCAGCCCTCCAGTCCTTATGTAAGCACCTACTATGTGCCCGCACAGACCACCTCTGCCCTCCAGGAGCTCCCAATCTTTGGGGACAGGGGATGGACACAGACAAGGGCAGACAACTCTATGCAAAGAGGCAATACACAAGGCAGATTGGGGGGAATCTCCTTAGGAAGGCACTAAGATTAGAGAGGACTGGGAAAGATGTCCTGGAAAAGCTCCCACGTGAGATGTGCAGGTGGCTAGGGCAGCTGGGAGGTACAGAGGATGAGAGAGGGAGAGAGTTCCGAGCATGAAGGGACAGCCAGAAAGGATGCTCCAAGTCAGAGGAGAGAGACAGCCAGTGCGGCTGGATCACAGACTCCCTGGAGCCTGCCAGGAAGGGCTTTGGAGGCTAACCAGAGGATTTTCCATTTCATTCTGGAGTTATAAAGAGCCGCTGGAGTTCACTGAATGAGGCATGTGGGAGCTAGGTGGGGGGGGGGTCACACACGGCCTCGTGGAGGGGGGGGAGGGGGGGGGAGGAGACCAGAGGCAGGTAGGGAGCAGCAGGCAGGGGGACCCTGAGGGACTGGGGGAGGGGAAGCAGAGGGCAGGCTGGACAAGGCCTGGAGAGTTGACTGGAGGTCAGCAGAGAGGGTGGGGCCGGAAGGGTCGATGTGAGAATCATCAGCACAGAGAGGGTCACTGCACCCATGGAGTTGATGAAGCAAAGTACCTTGGAGGAAGAACAGAGAGTGACAGGCACCAATGGAGGGCGTCTTTTCAAGGAGTTTAGTCACAAAGAGCAGAGGAGAGTCAGTAGGGACGGAAGGATCATGTGAGGGCTCTTCGTAGGATGAGGGGACAAGGGCACAGAGAGAGTTAAAATAAGTGGCAGAGCAAGGATGACAAGAGGGGGCGATCTGCTGGAGGAGATGGCATGGGGGGGGGTGAAGGGTGAGGGGGCAGAGGGCTCCTAAGCCACGGGAGGTGAGGAAGAACAGGGAAGAGGCAGCTCAGGACACCCGGCCTCAGGTGTTCCTGCAAAACAGTGTAATGTTCTCTGCTGAGGCTGAGGACGGCAGAGCCACGGGAGGTGTGAGCAGGAATGAGGAGGTGGGGTAGGCCTGCCGTGCAGCAGGGAGGGCCCATGTGCACCATCCATCTGCAGGGGACCCCAGAAGGCCACTGGAATGTCATCCTCCATTCAGCAGCACACGTGTAGGGAGCAAAGGCAGCAAAGGCGGGGCAGTCACGCCAGTTTGGATCCGGAGCCTCGGCCAGGCATAAGTGGCCGAGTGATAAGGGGGTGGATGGTTCAGCACAGGAAGGCAGCGTCAAGGTGAAGTGATTCACCAAAGGGTCAAGATGGGGAAGAGAGGGGAGTGTGCTCAGTGCGCAGGTGAGAGAACTGTGGGGTCAGAGGGCAGATGATAAGGGCAGGCAGGAGAGGCTGGAGCAGGGGATCTGGGGATTCTTGGATGTCTGCCGGTGGGACGTGGGCCGGGGAGGAGGATGGCCAGATGGAGGATGGAGAGGAGGACTCTGAAGTGTGCAGTCCTATGACCTCTTTCCCACCCCACCCTCCTCCCAGCGGCTTCAGTCCGCGGTGGTGTGTGCTCCCTTGTGATCTGGGGGCCCTGAAGTCTACTTTTAGGGACACTGGAACACTGGCACCCCGAAGTCAGCAGCACCCTTGGGGCGTCGCTGCGTGCAGCGGAAGGCATTCCTGGCAGAGGAGGCCCTAGCTTTCCCCGGACTGACCCTTCCTCAGATAGCACCTCATAGCCGGCGCTGGGTGCTAAGGCTGCTGAAGGGCCGCTGGCCACGGGGATCAGGGAGCCTCCCGCGACAGCGGAGAGGTGAGGCTGAGCTGAGCTGCGAAGGCAGAGGCCGGGCCTGCCCCGTCCCGGGGCGGCACCTCCCCCCCCCTCCGCCTCCAGGCCCCACGGGCGGGCTGCACGGGGCTCGGCCTCCCGGGCCCCAGGACCCACGCGGGACCCGCCTGCGGAGGCCTCAAGGCGTCAGGGGGGTCCCAGCGGGGTGCCGAGGCGGGCCCGGCTCCCGAGGAGCAGGGAT
>NW_027186745.1:0-13349 GCF_028583685.1 Petaurus breviceps papuanus | reverse complement strand
CTATTGAGATATTTTACCTCTTTTTCTAATTTTTCATTTTTGATGTTTTGTTTGACTAATTCTTGGTTCCTCATAGAGTTATTTGTTTCAATTTTCTTGATTCTAGTTTTTAGCAAATCATTTTCCTTGGTTAGTTTTTGGAGCTCTTTTTCTATGTCATACACTTTTCTTTTTAAGGAGCTGTTTTCTTCATTATAATGTTTTTCTAATTCTGCAATTTTGATTTTAAAAGAATTATTCGTTTTGTCTTCTATCTCTCTCATTTGGTTTTCAAAGTTCCTTTTGAGCTCATCTAGGAGAGCTTTCTGTGCTTGGGACCCATTCACTGTTGATGTTTCAGCTGTGGGTGTGTAGTCCCCATGGTCTCCCTCTGAGTTTGTTTCCTCCCTCTGAGGATAGTAGGAGTCTTTGTATTCTGGTTTCTACCCATTTTGAGGCAGGGCCCTAGCCATGCCCTTCCTCTAAAGTTCCTATGCCTTTACTGTTGAGGGTTTTGCCCTGGGGCAATAGTTACTCTGTTTTCAGGGCCAGAGGGGGTGGTGGTTGGAGCAGGTGGGGTTCACTCTGCCATCCTTGTCCTCGGAGGTCCTGATAGGGATTTTTTTAAATTTCTGGGTATGGAGTGGTAGTTCCAGGAGTATTTGCTGTCCAGGACAGAGCCCTGTATTTAGTTCTTACCTTGCTCTTTCCAGTCCCAGCCCTTTGGTGATAGGCTGGATAGTGCTTCTTGTGGTTGTTGGGACGACTTGCCCCCCAGTTGATCAGGCCTAGTCCTGGGCCTGCCTCTGCACTCTGCTGCCTTCTGGGCCTGCCTCTGCATGCCTCTGAATCATATTTTCAATTGCCACTTTCTCAGCTTTCTTATTTCACTGTATTCACCATCTATACAATTTAGGACATTCTTTTCTCATTCAATGATTACAAGATCACAAATTTGAGAGTCATAGAATTGGGATGGCTCTGAAATGTATTTAAGTTTTCTCGTTCTTTTGTTCAGGCAGTCAGAACTTAGCTTCTGGCTCAGTACAAGCACATATCTCTTAAGTTAAAGCAAATAAATGATAAAAATATATATTACCTAGCCTGTTTGTCTCCTTTAATCAAACTTTCAGGTTAACAACACAATGGACTATTGAAATATACTTATAGTTGTGTTCTCTAACTCAAATATACCCTGATTCCAGTCTGTCATATACTCAACTTTCAAAAACATCTTGCTAAAGCATACATTTCCCTGCCTCTTCTCCCCTGCTGCCTTTTTATTTTGTGCATATCATCACCTCTCTCTCTCTCTCTCTGTTTTTTTATTATTCACATTCTTTGTGCTTTAAATATTGAGTTCCAAATTCTCTCCCTCCTCCTACTTCATTCACTGAGAGGTAAGTAATATGATTACAATCCTAAGTGTACACTCATGCAGAACTATTTCCATATTAGCCATATCAAAAGAAAAGGAACAACAAAGAAAATGAAAATTATACTTTAGCTTTCACTGAGAATTCATCACTTGTCTCTCTGGAGGAGAACAGTTTTCATCATGGTTCTTTTGAAATTTTTTTGATTATTGTATTGATGAGAGAAGCCAAGTCTTTCATAGTTGAGCATCACTACAATATTGATGCTCCCATACTCTAAGAACTCTTGTTTCTGGTCAAGTCACTTTGCATGAATTCCTATATGTCTCTTCAGGTTTTTCCTTTTCTTTTTTGAATTAAATTTTATGTTTATTTTTAGTTTACATCATTCATTTCCACAGATTGTGAATTACAAATTTTCTCCCCATTTCTCCCCTACACACCACCCCAAAACAGCGATCCCAATGTATACCCCCTTCCCCAATCTGCTTTCTCCCATATCCTACCTCATGCCCCCTCTGACTTTCCAGTAGGGCAAAATTCAAAATTCATCTCTATGCCCCAGTGCCTGTATATCTTATTTCCCAATTGCAGGTAAATTATATATGTATATATATATATATATATGTATATATATATATATATATGTAGTATTTGATTTTAAAACTTTGAATTCCAGATTATTTCCCTTCCTCCATCGTCACCCACCCTTACTGGGAAGATAAGCAATTCAATATAGGTTATGCATGTGTAGCTATGCAAAATATTTCCATAGTGGATATGTTGTAAAAGCCTGAATATATTTACCTCCATCGTATCATGCCCCCCACTTGTTCCATTCTCTGCTTTGACCCTGTCCCTTTTCAAAAGTGTGTGCTTCCAGCTTCCCTACCCTCCATCTTCCCTCCCCTTCATCATCCTCCCTCCCATCCCCTTACAACCTACTCTCTTACAACCTAGATACCCTATTTAGTGTGTATGTCATTCCCTCCAAATTCAATGATAGTAAGCTTGACTCATTCCCTTTTGCTTTCCTGTTCTTCCCATTTTTCCTTAGTTAGCAACAGTTTTCCCTTAGTTCTTCTATATTAGATAATTTACCCCATTCTTTCTCTCCCCATTTCTTCTCATTATATTCCTCTCTCTCCTCACAATTTCACCTTTTAAGTATGATCCTTGCTTATTAAATAGGTCCTGTGCCCTCTGTCTATGTATACCTGAACACATATATACACACACTCACATACGTATTCATCTATCTATCTATCTATCTATCTATCTATCTATCTATCTATCTATCTATCTATCTATCTATCTATCTGTATGTATGTATATATGTATGCCAAGCCCTTAAGTCCCTCAGTGCAGAAGCTTCCAGATCCTGTGTTATCCCGATTTTGTTTCCACAATATTCACATTGTTTCTTCCTGGATGCTTGTAATATTTTCTCCTCGATCAGGGAATTCTGTAACCTGGCTATAATATTCTGAGGAGTTTTCTTTTTGGGTTCTTTTTCAGGACATGATTGGTGAATTCTTTCAACCTCTGTTTTCCCCTCTGGTTCTAAAATATCAGGGCAATTTTCCTTGTGAATTTCTTGATGAATGATTTCTAGGTTCTTTTTTTGATCGTGGCTTTCAGGTAGTCCAATATTTTTTTTTAATTATCTCTCCTAGATCTATTTTCCAGGTCAGTGTTTTTTGCAATGAAATATTTCACATTGCCTTCTACTTTTTCATTTGTTGGGATCTCTTTAATAGTATCTTGATTTCTCATAATGTCACTAGCTTCCATTTCATCCAATTTAATTCTGAAGGAATGATTCTCTTCAGTGAGCTTTTGAGATTATTTTTCCATCTGGCAAATTTGGCTTTTGAAAGAATTCTTCTCCTAATTAGCTTTTTGAACCTCTTTTGCCATTTTTAGTCTATTTTTTAAGGTGTGATTTTCTTCAGTGAGGCTGTAGACTCTCTTTTCATGATTTTCTTGCATCATTCTCATTTCTCTTCACAATTTTTCCTCCACATCTCTTATTTGGTTTTCAAAATCCTTCTTAAGCTCCTCTATGGCCTGCAACCAATTCATATTTTTCTTGCAGGCTTTTGGTGAAGTAGTTCTGACTTCATTGTATTTCTCCTGTTCCATGCCTTAATCCTTTTTGTCCCCCAAAAAGGAATCCAATTCAGACTGCTGTACTTGCCTTGCTTTCCCTGCTTGCTAATGTTGCCCCTCAATCACTTGTCTCTTGAGCTTTTTGTCACAATAGAACTCTCCTTTCTGAGAGGAGAGCTTTGTCCCAAATCACTGGGCTTTTCTCAGCTGCTGGAGCTATTATTAGTTGGGTGCCCTCTCAGAAGCCTCCACTAGCTCTGGCACACTGGTCATGCACCCTAGGACCCCTACCCAGGACAGGGATCCAGATCCAAGCAAGTTAAAGCAAGAGAGATTATCCCTCAGCCTTGTTGCTTGGTCCCCCTAAAATCTGCTGGCCAGGATCTCTGAAGATGCCACATGGCTTCAGCCACAACACCTCAGTCGCTTCTCCCTCTTGGGGGCAGAGGTCAGACTTCACTCCCCGACTCCCTGTTCCTAAAGTTCACTGACCTCTCACTTTTTCTTTGGCATTTATGGGTTGATAATTCTGGCAACCGCCAAAGCTGTTGGTGATCCACTCTTCCAATGTCCCTCCAGCCACGGCTGGTCAGGCTACCCTGAGGCTAAAACCTCGGGCCCATGTGGGGCTGGGCTCTGCTCCCAGAGTGCTGGGCTGGCCCCTTCCTACTGGCCTGCTGGGCTGTATTCAGTGGGAGGTTAGTTTCCCTCTGGTACTTTGTGGGTTCTGTAGCTCTAAACTGTTTAGAGTCATTTTTTACTTGTATTGGAGGAGATGGAAGTGTGAGCCAAACAGAAGTCCTATTTCTACTCTACCATCTTTGCTCCGCCCCCTGAAGGTTTTTCTCAATCCATTCCACTGGTCATTTCTAACAGAATTGAAGAATCAGAATCATCTGCCACACCTTGTTCACTCTATGTCTTGTGACTCCAGTTCCAGGTGTTTATGCACTACACCACTCACTAGTGGTAGTTAGGCTGGGGTTGGAGACAATAACACCTGGAATCTGACATCATAGTATCTCCTCAATTTCCTATTATTTGGTATAACAAAAGGAAATGATAAAAACTATTTTGTATATATACATACATATCTCCATACACATATATATATACATAGATATCCATATATACATATGCACATATGTGCGTGTGTCCTTTTCCTTTGATCTCTGTGCATACAGGCTTGGTAGATGTATTGCTGGGTCAAAAGATATACACAGATTAATAGCCTTTTGGGCATCATTCCAAATACTTCTCTAGAATAGTGGGACCAGCAGAAGATTCCATCAACAGTTGATTAATGTACTTGCTTTCTTTCAATCTCTTCAGCACTAGTCATTGATGATAGATGTGAGGTGGTCCCTGAGAGTTGTTTTCATTTTCATTTATCTAAAAATTAGTGATTTAGAACATTCTTTCTTCCAACTATATATAGCTTTGATTTCTTTTTCTGAAAGCTCTCTGTTAATATGGTTTGGATACTGATCAGTTGGAGAAGTGATGTAATTTTTAAAAATAAATTAGATTCAATTCCCAAGATATTTGTGATAGGAGGTTTTTATTAGAAAAACGTGCTGTAGAAATTTTGATATTACTTATTATCCCTTCGTACCTTTTAGTAACATTATAGTTACCCTGATTTTCTCTTTTAATTCTTATATTTTTTGGTTTGTCTGAGATCATGATGTGTACCTCTGCCTTTTTTTTCTTTTTTACTTCAGCTGATGAATAATACATTCTGCGCCTGTCTCTTCTTTTAACTCTCTGTATATCTTACTGTGTCATCTCTGTTTCTTCTAAACAATGTATTACTAGATTCTGGTTTCTACTCCATCCTGCTGTTTACTTCTGTCTTATGGGTGGGTTCATCCCATGATCACTAACTGCGTATTTCTCTCAGTCCAAATTTCTTCTGTTTCTTCTTATCTCTCTTTTTATCCCTTCTCTTCTCAAAGGTCTGTTTTGCTTCTAACCAGTGCTACCCTCAATCTGTTCTTCCCCTTGTCATCCCCTCTCTTTTTCTTTTCCCCTTTTCCTATTATTTCCTTATAGTTAAGACCGATTATTGGATGTGAATGAGTGTTTATATATACTTTCTCTAAGAACAATTTTGAAAAGAGGTTCAAGAATCGCCCTTTAACTCCCCCCATTTCCCCTCGACTGTAAAAGCTCTTCCTTTCGTGCCTCTTTTAGGTGAGAAAAATTTTCCCCATTCTATCTCACCTTCCCCACTTCTCTCAATGCCTCCCTCTTTCTCACTCCATTTATTTTCCAAGATCATCACAACACAACCAATCAGCCATGATCTATGTCTATGTAGAGTACTTCTAACTGCCCTTATAATGATAAAGAACTTAAGAGTTACATGTTTCATCTTCACATATGAGAATATTGTAATGGGAATGTAAATTTTTAAGATCTTCCCTGCCCCTAGGCTAAAGTGCACCTGGAGCCTGGGGTGGGAGGCTTGTTTTCAGTAGATACTTTTTGATTGGCCAGTGGGTCCAGAAGGTTGTTACATTCTCTGACCCAGGAGAAGGCTATATAATCCCTGATGTGTGGATTTGTTTTGGGGCTCACTTTGAGAAATGTTCTATGATTTGATCAGATGAGACTCTGGGAAACCGTTGTTGAGAGTCCCCCAGCTTTGAAACCCAGATGTTGATTTGGTATGGATGTAATGGTTGGACAGTTTGGAAACTGTCTACTTGATCTGTTTCTCTGTCTTGATAATTCTGTCTGTATATTCTGAAGTTTGGGGTGCTGACCTTTTCCCCCTGAACTAGGTAAACAATACATATTTGACTGATTAAAGTAAGCTTGTTAACCCATTTTGAGTTGCTTTCCTTTATCAAAGCAGATCTAAGAACCTGTGTTGGCAGACACCCTGGGGACGCTGGGGTGCTTGCCGCTACAAATATAAATGATTTATCCTTATTGAGTCACTTAATGGTTCCCTTTTCTATTTATGTTTCTCTCCTTCTCTAGAGTCTTGTGTTTAGGAATGCTTAAAATCCCTCTATTTCATCAAACATCCATCCCCTCCCTCCTGAATATTTCCACTCACCTTTGCTACACAGCTTATTCTTCTTGTATTCCTAGCTCTTTGCCTTCTCAAATATCATATTCCAAACTCTTTTTCTTTAACATGGAGCCTCCAACTCTTGTGTGATCCTGACTCTGGTTCCATGATATTTGAATTTTTTTTTTGAGATAGCTTATAATATTTTCTCCTTCACCTGGGAGCTCTGGAATTTGGCTATAATATTCCTAGCAGTTTTCATTTTGGGATCCTTTTCAGGAGGTCATTGAAAGATCTTTTCCAATATTATTTTACCCTCTAGATCTAAGATATCAAGGAAATTTTCTTGGATAATTTCTTAAAATAATACCTAGGCTCTTTCTTGAATCATGGATTTCAGGCAGTCCAATATTTTTAAAATTATATCTCCTCCATCTATTTCCCAAATCAATTGTTTTTTTTCTGATGAGGTTGTTCAGATTTTCTTAAATTTTTTTTTATTGCAGGAACCAAGCCACCCTCCATTGAAATAGGCTGGGGATGGAAGGGCCAGTTTTGGGAAGCAACAACTGGCCATTAACTTCCAGACTCTTATGCAGGATGACACTGTAAATCATGGAGACTATTGAGTAGAAGGTGGGGGGATTGGGGAGGAAGAAGGGAAATAGATCACTAGTGGTGTTTATTTGTACTCACTGTATGTGGTCTAGTGCCCAGCGGGGTGCCATCCCCTAACTTTTCCCTGATGCTTCCATGCCCAAGCCCTGTTGGAGGGAACCCTGAATCCTTGCTAGATTCTGACCCTCATGCCTGCTCCCCTCCACTTTATTAATAGTTTTAGGGAAAGTCCCTTCCAGATTCCCAACTCTGCAAAACAGGCTCCCTGATGTGTTCTAGCAAGTCCTGGGTCTTGTCATTTGCCCTGCCACTGGCACCCTTAGTGGTTCTAGCCTTTTCCTCCACCCTGCACGTTACTCTTCCTGTTTGCATTGTCCTCCGCAATTAGAGTGATAGCTCCTTGGGAGCCCTAACTCTCCTGATTTACTTTCAATGGCACCTTTTAGTGTGTTGCTTGGTACATGCTAAGTACTTAACCTATCCTCTTTCATTCAGGCACACATTCATTAATTTAATTGTCCAGAAGGCTACCTGTATATTGAGCCTTGGGAGCCTAAGTGTTTGTAAGGAAATTTCATACTGTTGGAGATGGGAGCAGATTGACAAATGCTGATGTCCTTATATCATCCAGAGGGGTGGGTTGGTGGGGCAAAAAAGGTCAGGAAAGGGAATGGTCTTTGATGACATCTGCACCTTTATTACAAGGGGGAACTACTGATAAAAGGTCTTTCTCCTATGTCTTACATAGGGTACAGGTTAAGGTACAGGGTAAGCCCATCAGAGACTCAAGTTTCTGGAGGACACAAGAGGGCAAGTCAGAAAGAGGGGTGGTGCTTCTCAGCCTTGAGGGCTTCAAAAGGGAACATCAGAGGGAAGGGGAGCAGTATCTCTAGCCCCTGAGGGAAGATTGGAGCTATTATTGGTCTCTATGTTGCTGTCCATTAGGAGAAGTGTGTGTGTGTGTATAATTGTCTGTTTCATCAGAGTTTTATGCCCAGTCATGTAGCTGCCTTAGTTAGAGTGATTTCAGGTTGCATTAATACAAGCATGTGATGGAGTCTGGGTTAGACAAGAGAGGGCCAACATGGCCCTCAGGAAGACATGAGTCCAAGTCTTACATACCGGCTTGGTCATGCCACCATAACCCAATCATTTAAACCCTCTGCAACTCTCAAATCGCTGGCTTAACACAAGCAGCAGGACTCTCCAAGCTGGAGTGCCTACACAGCAGTGATATCACAAGGATAGATAAAATAATGGTGCCAAGAATCAAATGAACTATCTGTGGTTCTGGTCAGACCACACCAAGAATATCATCTTCACATCTAGGACCCACGTGTAGGAAGGACATTGACAGACTGGGATGGTGAGAGGCCTGGAAACCTTACTCCGTGAGGAACAGGTGAAAAGAGCAAGTGCTGGAAAGAGCCCTGAATGTAGAATCAGGGCCTCAATTAGAACTCCAGCTTTGCTCCCCATAGCCTTTGTGACCCTGGGAAGTCATTGAACCTCCCTCTTTAGACATGTTCCTTGAGTTTAAGTGGAGGGGATTGGACCCTGACAAAACTAAATTACACAAATCTATGAGTGGGTGGTATTTCACGATGAAAAGGGAAGACAGTGGTAGCTGTTATCACATATCTGAAGGACTGTCACAGTGGAAAGGGTTTAGATTTTAGTTTAGCTTCAGAATGGAGACCTAGTATGAAGGGGAAAGATAAGCCCTGGGCACATAGTAGATGTTTAATAAATATTTCTGAGATGGTTTGATTAATGGATTGATTACAAGGATACAGGTTTATCTTAACATAACAAAAAACTGAACTTTCCAAAGGAATAACTTAAGTGGGAAGGTAGGGAGTTCCCCATTACTGAAGGATTCCAAGAAACACTCCAGTTGGATGGCTTCTTGTCAGGAATAGCATAGAGAATATTCACTGTGTGTCAGGTAAGAAAGGAGAGGCTGTCTTCCAGTCCTTTCCAGGTCTAAGTCTCAAGGCACCTGTGAGCTGTTTGTTTTGACCCTTAGTGATTGACAGGTATGGATATCTCCATTTCTTTATTCTTCTCTCCTTGAAAGTTGGTGATATCTCTTTCAACAATAAGTACACTAGTGTCCTTGTTCAGTCTCTTCTCCATAGGGGACCTGGTGCCAGGCCCCAGAGATTTTTCCCAGGAGGGTTTTGTGCTACCGATGGGACTCTTCTCTTTTCTGCCTTTTTCTTCTTAGAGGGACATCACTTGTTTAATGTCTGCTGGCTCTCTGTCCCCAGTGGCCTTGAGGCATCACCAATGTCTCCCCTCTGGTTGGGACAGAATTTTTTTCTCTCCATGTCTCACTCATTTCCTTTGAGTGGTATGAGAAATCCCTTCTTACCTTTCTTCCTACCATTCCCACTTGCTCCAGCACCTGGCTGGATGGCCAGACTCCAAGCTTCCTTTCCCACCTCTATGTGAAAGCTATCCTTCCCAGGGCTCAGGCTTCCCTCATGCCTAGTGTTCTCTAGTGGGATTTGTTGTACTTGGGGGACTTGCTTTTTGACCATTCCTTATCCCTGCACAGGGTTCCTTTTAGTTACCTCCCTCTCCTTTCTCTCCTGTTCCCAAGACAGAGATCTCTTGAGACAATAATAATTATAGAACAGCACATATTACTGTACAACTCAGAGATGGATAAAGTGCTATCCTTACAAAAGTTCTATTAGGTAGGGAATGCCAGGATCATTCCCATTTTAGAGATGAGGAAACTGAGACTGAAAGAGGTTAATAGGAAAGAGAGGCAGGGGCCTAGGTGAGAAAATGGCAAGGAAGTTATCAGTCATTGCTGCTGGAAGGAAAGGCCCCCATCAGAGCTGATCTCTCTGGTTCCCTTCCAATTGTCCTAAGAACCTTAACCGGTAGGTGGTTCATATGTCTATAGGGTTTTAGTGTATAGAGATTAGAACAGCTAGGTGTCTCAGTGCATTGATCTCTGGGCCCAGAGACAACAAGACCTCAATTCAATCCAGCCTCAGATACTAGTTGCATGATGTGGGCAAGTTACTTAAAGAAGATTACTGCAGTTTCCTTGTCTGTTAAATTATCTGGAGAAGGAAATAGCAAACCACTCCATTATCTGTACAAAGAAAACCTCAAATAGGGACTGACACTACTGAAAAATGACTGCCTAATGAAACCACACAGAGATACAACCAACAGAAGAAAAACACATTTTAAAGGAAAATTCAGTAAAATCAATACGCTGAAAATGTCTGAAAGCAAATTCATGCTATGTTCCCGGTTGACCTCTGGAAAAGAATAGTGACACTTGAGTTTTGAATTCCTCATATAGAGTGGGTTTCTATCAATAGAGTCTACTTCACTCTGAGGGCAGTGAACATTTTCTTTCCGAAATTTGGATTTCTAGCACCCACAGCAGAGTGATGTGTGTAGCAGATGATGTTTTAGCATATGTTTTCTGACCGATTTAGTGCCATCGAAGATTATGTCATGGTCTTTTGCTGACATCTGGTGGTCAAAATAAAAATTACATTGGATAATAATGTCATTATCATTGGTTCTATCTAGAGTTCAAACTCAACATTGCAGAATTTAGCAACTTTTTGGTGCCATCTTTTTGACAGTAAGAATATTGCATTATAAATAAAGTTTTGGGGCAGAGAGGATGTATGATAGAATTGAGATCTCTTTCTTGTGAACATTGTAGATATCAGACTTTGAGTCTGCCATGTTGTGTCCAAACCTCTGCTTCATGTAAAACCACATTTTAATTTAATTTTAGCCCTTATTACAACTCTTTCCTTGTTAAGAAGCTGAATAGAACTAAATAAAATGCAAAATTTATGAAATGAAGAAAGGAGCGAATTCCTTCAGTGTCAATATAAATTCAGATTAAACCATCAACATGAAATTATCTATTAAACTCTCCATCATATCAAAAGTCATGCAATAAAGGAGAAGCCTTCACAGCACTGGTGACACTACTGAGCTGATTTTATCCTATAATGAAGCTAGTCATAAAAGACTTAATGTTGTCTATGCAAAGGTGTCAACATTTTTGAAGAAATAAGTGCAAAAAAGAGGCTGACCTCTATATTAAAGGAAATTTATGAAAGAAACATAAAGTTCAAATGAGCCTTTACCAGTGTGAAATCAGGAATTTGGGAAAATATTTGCCCAGGGCTTGTTGTTCATTCCTTCAGTCATGCCTGATTTTATGGCATGCAATGAATTTTTATCCATGGGTTTCCTTAGCAAAGATATTATAGTGTTTTTTGTTTCCCTTTTTCAATGTGTTCCCATTTTACAGGTGAGGAATTGAGGGCTATAAGGGTTAAGTGATGTGCCTAGGGTCCCATAGCTAGTAAGTGTCTAAAGCCAGACTTGAACTCAGATCACCCCAGCTCCAAGCTCTGTGTTCAATCTACTGTGCCACCTAATTGCCCTGTACAGGTCTAATTAAAAAACAGGCAAACAAACAAAAAGAACTAAATCTGAAATCCTTGGAATACACACAATCAGATATTGAGGGTACTGTTATTATCCTTAGTAGTAGAGTTTCTATTACGGGCCAGGTTTTTTTTTTAACTTCCAAATCTCATCTTCCTGCTGAGGGGAACTTTTTTATGTTATATTAATAACCAATTATTAAATTAGGATTAAGTCTATTTATGTCTTCAGGGACCAGACCCTGTATCTGAAGGACATGGCTGATAAATGAGATTTTCAAATATGCAGGGAACATGCTCTTTGATTCTGAGCAGGAACCCATTCCTCTTGGCCTGCCAGGGTGCCTTCAGGTGTTGGAAGTGGTTGAAAAGGGAGCTCAAGGAAATTACTGCTTTTGCTATGCCATCTTGGTTCTGCCCCCTGAGCTACTCATTCTTATGAACAGATTATTTGGTTTCAAATTATTTTTTTAATATTTTCATAGCCCTTTATTGAATATAATTTTATTGCATTATGGTACAAAGCTTCGAAAATTTCTGCTTTTTTGCACTTTGTTGTGTACAAAATGTGGTTGGGATTGTTGCTTCTGCATATCACTCATCAGGATCTTGATATCTACGTGATAGCACACTTGAGAACATGTACTAGAGCTGGTCAGGTTAAAACTTTGAAACTGACTTTGTGATTCAGCATGTTCCTTTATGCTTACAGCTATGGAGAACTATGACTAAATAAGGTATAAAGAAAATAAAGGGAAGGTGAATGCAGAAAATGTGGGGAATGGGGAGTGTAAACAGGGGCAGAGCCACACATGGGGAGTTTGGTCACTAGGGATAGGCTGTAAAGCCTGCATTGTTCATACAATGGGAAATGGGAAAGAAATGCGAATCTGGAATCGGTAATCAGGAGTAAAAAACTGTGTAACTTTCCTAATGGGGGTGGCTACTTGTTGGATACCCATTCTTGCAAGAACATTAATAAAAGTCCTTTGTAGCTCACCAACAACTTTGTGTAGTTCTTGGTAAGAAGCTTGTTTCTTACACTTTTGAGGTTTTATTTTCCTAATACATGATCAATTTTTGTTTAATGATATGTACAGAAAAATGTACAATCCTTCATAATGTCTTTCATCTTTCTCCAGTGTTCTAGTAATCTTCCTACTATGGGACAACCAGGCCAGTGTAATCTCATGGAACCTTCTGTGTGTCTAACTGGCCTAGAGTTTAGAAGATCAAGGCAGGGGAGGCTAGGTGGCGCAGTGAGTAAGAGCACCGGCCCGGAGTCGGGAGGACCCAGGATTGGTTCCAGCATCAGATGCTTAACACACACACAAACTGGCCGTGTAACCTTGGGCAAGTTACTTAACCCCAATTGCTTAAAAAAAAGGGAATATCAAGGCATCCAATGGCCAAATGTCAGTCATTATAGACTGTCTCCAAAACCTTAACATGGTTCCTGGTACATAGTAAGCTCTCAAGAAATGCTTGTTGCTTCAGCTGGTCATTCCTCCTCTGCAGTACTATGTTCCAAATTAACTGGAGGACATCCAGAAGAGGGGATTCAGGATAGGGAAGGGTCTTAAAATTATGCCATATGAGATTCAGTTGAAATGAATGTGGATGTTTAGCCTGGGAAAGGGAAGGCTTGGGGGAGAAGAGCAACCTCAAAGCCTGATGAGCTGTGTGACATTGGGAAAGGTAATTTGAGCTTCAGGAAGTTACCTACAGTTTTCCTGTTGATAAGTCATGGACCCTTTGTAATCTTTAGATAAAATGGTGGGTGAATCTACT
>NW_027186744.1:0-13430 GCF_028583685.1 Petaurus breviceps papuanus | reverse complement strand
TGGCCTGTAACCAGCTTGTATTTTCCTTTGAAGCTTTTGGTGCAGGGGTTCTGACTTCACTGATTTCCTCCTGTTCCATGCCTTGCTCCTTCTTATCCTCAAAATAGGAGTGTAATGTTGGAATCTTCTGTCTGCTTTATTTCCTTTGCCTGCTCATTTTGCCACTCAATGATTTGACTTTTGGGCTTTTTGCCACAGTAGGACTCTGCCACCAGACAGGGGAGTTTTCGTCCCAAACGCTGGGGTTTTCTCAGCTGCCGGAGGTATTAGATGGGTGCCCTCTCTGAGGTCTCCACACACTCTGGCAAGCTGGACACACACCCCAGGACCTCCACCCTAGACTGCAATCCAGATCCAAGCAGGTTAAAGCAAGAGCGATGACCCCTCAGACTGGTGCTTGGTCCCCCTACACTCTGCAGGCCAGGAGCTGAAGCCGCCACGTGGTGCTGGCAGGCTGTGCCAGTGTCTCAGCGGTTTCTCGCCCCGGGGGTAAAAGCCACGCACTCCCACTTACTGGTCCCAAAGTCCAGACTGTACTGACCTCTCACTTTGTCCTTCGCATCTATGTGTTGATAAATCTGGAAACGGCCACAGCTGCTGCTGATCTGGAGTCCCTCTGGCTGGCGGCTGGTCAGGCCGGCCCTGGGGCTAAAGCCTGGGCATGGGGCTGGGCTTGGCTCCCAGAGCGCTGCGCTGGCCGATTTCTGCCGGCCTGCCGGGCTGTTCTCAGCGGGAGGTTAGCTTCTCTGTGTCATTTTGTGGGTTCTGCAGCTCCAAAGTTTGTTTAGAGTCCCCTTTTTACATAGATTGGGGAGGGTGGAAGCCTGAGCTGCGAGAGGATCGTGCTTCTACTCCGCCATCTTGGCTCTGCCCCCTCTCGGGGTCTCTTCTGACTGCTCACAAATGGCTTCTCTCCTTTCCTAGGCAGGACACGCGTGAAGAGGGCAGCCTTCTTGTTGTCTAGCGGACACCCAAAGGCTCTCTCAAAGGGACTGTACCCTGGCCCTCAGGGAATGCTAAGAGCAGAGCAGGGAGGAGTCTCCTCAGGCCATATAACCTCCACTTATGGAAAGGCACCTCCAAAGAGACAGGACATCAAGAAGCAACTTGTCTGGGAGCCCTGGGCTCCCTCCTGGCTTGGACAGAAAGAGGCCCTATGACCCAGGCAGATGGGAGTCATGTTGTGAGGGACAATGGAGGTGAGACTAGACATGTCTGTGTGTCCCCTTTAGTGAGGTGACTATGAAAGACCCTTCCAGCTCTCATCTATGACCTTAGCTTACCCATCTGTAAAACAAGTCAGAGCTGTTAGATTCCCTCTTCCCTGCCCTGTGTCCCCTCCCCTCTGAGTAGCAATGCTATGACATGGCAAGTTCCTGGCCTTCCTGATGGCAGTCAGGCAGGCAGACAGGCAGGGAAGAGGCCCCCAGAGGCCAGAGCCTCCAGGCCCCCACCCTGAGTACACTGGGAATTCTTTCTGCAGCATGGTGACAAGGTTGCCACAGAAAAAGCCTTCTTTTCTTGTCTTCAATTCTAAGCTCATAAAGATTTTATTTTTGGCTTTGTGAGTATTTCATGTCAAGCTTAATTAGCCTCAGTCCTTCCTTTGCTTCCAGACAAAAAAAAAACAAAAAAAACTGTGTTTTGTGTTTCACAGGAATCCATTTCACTTGTCCCCCCCACTACCCCTCCCCCCCATCTTCTGTGTTTATTTATAATGGGAAATGTGTTTATCATATCCACCAATTGGCATGGTACAGCAGGAAGGCTGACCTTGGGAGTGGATCATGGATCTGGGGGAGGCCTGGAGCTCGGCCCTTTTGGGGCCTGGCCTTTCTAGCCCTCTCTACTTATCCCCCCAACTCCTGACCTTCTGCTCCTCTGACTGAAGAGGAGAGGATGGAAGCCTGCCCAGTCACTGTTTGCGGCAAAGTACAGTCAGACCAGTCCCACCAACCGTGCTGAGAGGACTCACACGAGTGGGAACCAAGCACCAGGCAGAGAGCGGTGGGGGGAGGCTCTGTAAGTAGCCCCTATCTGGTCCCCTAGTCACTGGTCAGGACTGTGGGTTGACGACGCGGCATTTCTTACATGAACAGAAGAGAAAGGCTTCTGCTTTTGGCAGCCAACAGGGTCTGAGGTTTGTAGTGAAGATTGGGGTGGAGGATGTGTTGGGGAGAGGGAGACTGGAACGATACCAAGGAGGATGCAGGTGATGATAACGTCCAAGCAGTCCCAGGCACCACCCCCGGCTCTCCAACGGTGCAGAATGTGGAGTGCTCCGGGACCGCAGTTATCAGAAGCAGCGGTATCGTCCTCTGGAACTTCGTCAGGAAAGGAGCGAAGGTGGGGGTAGGTGGGCTCATTAAAGTTCTCCAGGGCCCGGCTGAAAGGACACTTTTACTATTGTCTGCAGTGCCCCAATGAAGCCCAGCATTTGTAGAAAACCAGTAGACATTAGCGAGGCATTAAGAACACAGCTTTACAGTGGAGCCATCCGCACCCCGCCAGCCTCTGATAGAACAGATACCAAAGCCAGGTGTGTTTTGGAGGAGCGAATGGTGAAGAGAGTGGTCAGGAAAACTCAGAAAGTGAGAGCAAGAAGCTTCATCTGAAGCCTCACCCAGAGGGGGCTCACCTCCACCAGACGGAGCCCCTTGAGAATGAAAACGGTTAGCCGAGAGCAAGAAAAGCAACCCTCGAGCAGTGCTGGTGATCTGACTGAGATCTGGGGCCAGCCCCTGTCTCCCGATGGGGAGCATTAAAGGCTGATGACCCCAGTGAAGTCCTTGCTATCGTCCAGAAAGCCCTTTGCACCCTTCCTGGGCCAAGTCCTTTCCCTGGAGTTCAAGGCTGCCCTGTTTCTGTGCCTTCTAGACAGCAGAAAAGCCTGGCAGAGGTCTACTAGTCCATGTTTCACCATGGGTCATATAAGGAAACTTGAGGTCCGGCTGGGATCAGTCAAGCTTCTGGTCAAGATGGTGATGCAGCTGCAGATAAATCAAATTTGACTCATGCCTCGGAGGGTGCTGCTTATGCTATCATGTCTCTTTCCTAGAAATTACACACAGGAAGGGCTAAGTTTTCCTACCAAGTCATTCCTTTTGGCAGATTTCATATTTTTATATGAAAGTGTGCTCTGGACTCACTCTCTCAGAGAGAGACTGGCTACATCTCCCCCTTTCTCCAGCCCACACCTGCATGTAGGAGGCGTCTCCATCCCTCACCAGTTGTGTGAGGATATAGACTGTGTTAAATTATATATATATAATATATGTGTATAAACATATCATGAACACACAAAATATGTATTATATACATACACATATAACTTACACACATGTCTTGCATGTGCATACATAAAACTTGGTCACACACATATAATACCTATGAATTTTACCCACATATACGTACATAGTTGTTTGCCTGTTGGAATGTTGTCTCCTCCAATAGAATGCCAGCCCCTTGAGCAAAGGGCCTCTTTTTGCCTTTCTTGGTATCTTCAGCACATGGCACCTTATCTGGCATACAGTAAGAATGTAGCAAATACTTAGGGAATGACTGATTTTGCTTAAAGATCACATATCCAATCTATTGCCAAGTCCCATCAAGTCTACCTTTGTAGTATCAATTCCTCAATTCCTCACTCCCTTCTCCTCCCTCTCCTTATCCAATCTATAGATTTGAACTTTGGAACATTTCTCAAATCCACCCCCTTGTCTTCTCTGATACCATGTGCGGACCCCCATCATCTCTGCCTTGGATTATTGCAATAACCTGCTAGAGGCCTGGGGGGAGGAGTGCCAGCAACTGCCAGTTTCAAATTTCATCCCACTCCAATCCATTCCCAACCCAGTCACTAAAACGATTTTCAAGTGTAAGTCTGACCACATCAGTCACCAAACTCCATTAGCTCCCTATTATATACATTTATAAAAATCCTATTTTGCTTTTTAAAGCTGTTTTTAAATGGGCCCTTTCCTCCCTTTCTGGTTTTAATTTTCCTCTCCTCCATTCAGTGGCACTGCCTTGTGGTTCTTCCCACATAATACACCATCTCTCCATGCCGTGTCTTTTCAGTTGCTGTCCCCTATGTCTGGAATGCTCTCCCTCCTCAACTCTGCCTCCTGAGTGACTTCCAAACTCAGCTTAAGCCCTGCTTTCTTTGGGATGCCTTTCCTGGCCCCCACCCCCACCGAAGGTGCCTGCCCTCTCAACATACACAGCCCTCTTTTCGTGTCCTCTCCTCCCAAGGACTGTGAGATACTTGAAAGCAGGGACTGCTTTTTGCCTTTCTTCGTATTCCCAGAGCTTATCACCTTGATGGTACATAATCAGCACTTAATAAATGCTCGGTGATGGATCGACATACTTCTACTGACTGAGAAGCAACCAGTTTCCAGTTCAACACAGTATTAGTATCTGATCCAAAGAACTCACTGGCCCAGCTACTTGAGGAAGGAGTAAGGGTCTCTCAATCTGAAACCATAATAACCCATGAGCCCCTAACTACAGCTAGCTAGGGATGCCCACTCTATACAAAGGAGACTCTTTAGGGAGAGTGTGCCTTTGTCCCATCTTGAAAGCTCTATGCTGTCTCCCAGCTCCCAATGTCCATCTCATCCTCTTGAATGATTCTTTGCTCCAGGGGATCCCTGGTTTATGACCTGGCCAGGCTTTTGGTTTACACTTTCCTGACTCCATATTTGGATCCCACCCCTTCCTTTTCTCTGGAAGAGATGGCTCACTGCCCAGAGACTACCCTAGGGGGAAGCACAAGTCAGAACTGAGAGTTCAGAGTCACTGAGTAGGATCTCAGTTCCAGCATGTAGTCCAGCCTACAGAGTAATCAGGGCAGGAATCCCAGAGCAAATGGGAGCCTGAAGCTCTGTTTCTCTGAATCAATAGCACTTTCCAGCTGGCTGATAGGGACCAAAGCCAGCAGCATCTATTATTGTTCTGACACAAACCCAGGTCAGGGACTTGCAGAATCCAGATCAGGGAAGCAGCTATCAGACGTTGTCCTGGATCAGATCACATTAGGAACAGTGAAAGCTTGCAGGTACCCAGACTGTCCTTAAAGTCCTGGAATAACATGACTCAGTACCTTAAGAAAGCAGCAACAGGGCCAAGCAGACCTTCCTGTAAAAAGCCCAGTCCTAACTGAGTCCAAAGTCAAGAAATAGACTGGAAGAATGGGCAAACAGCCAAACAAAAAGAAGCCTTCCAGAACAAGTTATTATGGTGGCAAAGAAGCTCAAGACACAAATTCAGAAGAATGACTCCAGAGCATCTACAAACGAAGTCTCACACAGAAGCACAGCATGGACAAAAGCTACCTACAATCCCTAGAAGAGGCAAAGCAAGAGTTTTAAAAACAGTTTAAAATCATTTTAATAAGTGAAATGAGGCACTTGAGAGAAAAATTGGAAAAGAAATGAGAGCCAAGGGAAAACGAATGAGAAAGGGAATTAATAACTTGATATCAGAGGTACAAGACTGGCCCAAGAGATAAACTCCCTGAAAATTAGAGTGGACCAAACAGAAGTCAATGACTCCATGAAGAAACTAAATACTAATACTACATACTAAATAATACTAAAGCAAAATAAGAGGACTGAAAATATAGAAGAGTGTATAAAATATCTCCTAGCAAAAACAACAGACCTGGATAACAGAATGAGGAGGAAATGACTATGAATCATGTGACTATCTGAATGCCATGACCAAAAGAAGAACCTAGAAATCCTATGCCAAGAAATCTTAAAAGAAAGTTAATCTGATTGATTAGTACCAGGCAGCAAGGTAGGAATAGAAAAAAAAAATCTACCAGGCATCTTCTCAGAGAAAAAGCTCCTAATAAAACCTCCAAGGAACATCATAGCCCGAATCAAGAGCTTCCTGGCCAAATTAAAAATACTTCAAGCAGCTAGGAAGAAAGAATTCAAGTACTGAGGAGCCACACTCAAAATCATAAATGATTTAGCAGCCACCACTTTAAAAGAACAGAGAGCTTGGAATGTGATATTCCAAAAGGCAGAGAATATGGACTTATAGACAAGAATAACTTATCTTGCAAAATTGAGAATATAATGCTACAGGAGAGAAATGGATCTTTAGTGAAATAGAGGACTTCCAAATACTGCTGATAAAAAGATCAGAACTGGGGAGAAACATTGAGGTTTAAACACAGGAGTGAAGAGAAACATTAAAAAAATATGAATAAAGAATGATAAGGGACTAAACAAGGATAAACTGCTTACACTTAGAAAAAGGAGAGATTATCTCTGTGTCTTATTATGTATCTATTATTGATTATATATAATATATTATAATAACATATATTATAATGTATCTATTATCATCATATATATATATTATATCATATCATCATCATATATATTATAATATATCTATTATCATCAGGGTTCATAGAGGGAGTCTGAGTAGACAAGAACTGAGAATAGGTTTGTAATGTTTGGATGATCTTAAGAGAAGAATGGAAAGAGATGGGAAGAGGGCAAGGGAGAACTCTCTTGTAAAATGAGAGTACACAAGTAGACATCTATACAAACAAGGTAGAGGGAGGGTAAATTAATGGAAGAATCAATCCTGAGCAAAACAAACTAAGAATACACAAAAATATGCAGATACACAAAAATGCCACCAAAAAAGTTGTAACTCTTTGAGGTGGCAGAGAATGGAAATCTGATGGGGTTCACTTACATTGGGGAGTGGATGGTCAAGTTAGAATATATAAATGTGATAGAATGCTATTGTGCTCCAGGAAATTATGAAGGAGAGGGTTTCAGAGAAGCTTCAGAAGACTTGTATGAACTGATACAGAGAGGAGTAAATAGAGGCAGGAGAACAATTAGTACAAGGACAATATGATAAAGGCAAACAACTTGGAAAGAATTAGGAACTCTTTATCAACATAATGACAAACCATAATTCTGAAATACTAAGACTAAAACATGCTGCCCTCTTTCTGATGGAAAACTCAGAGGGTAGAATGAAACTTTTTTTTTTCTGGATACAGTCCATGTAGCAATTTACTTTGATTCACTATAAAAGTTTGTAACAGGGTTTTGTTTTATTTTTATTCTCAATTGAGGGGTTGATGAAGAAGCTTTTTGCTTGTTGAAACAAATTATAAACACCTACACATATGTCAGCACTTTATAGTATTTTATTTTTTCCCAATTATATGTAAAGACAATTTTTAGTACTCATTTTTATAAGATTTTGAGTTCCAATTTTTTCTCCCTCCCCTCTTTCTAAAATGGTAAGAAATTTGATTATATATGTGCAATCATGTAAAACATATTTCCATATTAGTCATACTTGTGAAAGGAGAAACAGGTCAAAAGGGGAAAAAACCCACCAAAAAACAAAGTGAAAAAATGATACTTCCATCAGCATGCAGAGGCCATCATTTCTCTTTCAGGATGCGAACAGCATTTTCCATGAGAAGTTTGTAATAAATAAAATCTATTTTCAAAAGGAGTCATTACTGATCAGACCCATTTTAAGAAGACGGCAGTCAAAGTTGTTAGGTCACAAATGACCTAACAATAATCCAGAAAGAGGGAGTGTGGATTCTAGGCCCAGAACTCCTTTATGCACATAGGGTGTCCAGAGCAAGGAGTGTGATAAGTGGCAGTCATGGGGGAGATGCAGGGCTCCCCACTGGAACACACCTGATTCTGAAGCTAGGCCCAACATTTAATAGACATTGGTTGGGTTTCATAGTTCATAGTTTCATAGCTCACCTTGAACTTCCCCAAAGAGATTTATCACATTCCTTCCTAAGTTTATTTGGCTTTAAAGACTTCATTTCAAATGTGTTTGCAGTAAAGCTTTCAACATGGTGACACTCCCCTTGTTGGGCCTTAGAAGGGAGGACATGTAAGGGGCGTGGCTTGGCTATCCCAGGCAGCTTCGTTTTCCTCCTGAGGCTGGTCTCCTAGAAGCCAAGGGCCAGAGGCATGGTCTATTTTAAACGTGTTTTTTAGCAGAGGCGTTCTCAAAGCTGGAGGGCAGCTGGAGCTGCTGACTGCCTCCCACCAGGCACAGAGCTAGACACCCCTGGGCAGTGTGGGGAGTAGAGTCCTTCCCTAGCTTCAGAAGACCTGGTCTCAATGACCCTGGATCAGTTCCCCCAAGTCTCTGGCCTCAGCTTCCTGCTCTCCACAATGGGGCCTCGGTCTGCATGACCACAGCTTTGAAGTTTAGAAAAAACACTTTGCCTAGGTCCGCTCATTTGCTCCTAGTCTCACACCTGTGAGGTTGGTGCTGTTATTCCTGTTAGGCACAAAGGAGTTAAGTGACTTGGTTAGAGTCTCACAGCTAGGAGTCCTCGGGGCAGGATTCGCCCCAGTAGCTGCCTGCCCCACGCCCCCAGCCCCCTCCTCATGACCCCCCCCCAGTTCTGTCTTGCAGTTCTGGGCTACAACAGGTGAAGGGCACATGAGCATCTTGCTTCTGGTGGGGGTGGGAAGGTTAAGTTTGATGGAGGAAGTGACTTTCCATTTCTGATGTTTTCTAAGGTCACATTTTTTGTCTTTGCCTCTCTCTCTCTCTCTCTCTCTCTCTCTCTCTCTCCCCCTCTCCCCAATGAGGGTTAAGTGACTTGCCTAAGGTCACACAGCTAGTAAGTGTCAAGTGTCTGAGGTTGGATTTGAACTCAGGTGGCTCTGTCTGCAGGGCTGCTGCTTTATCCATGGTGCGCCCTAGTTGCCCCCTTTGGTTGCCTCTTCCAGAGCCCCTGAATTAGCAGTGGCCTCAGCAGCTCGGCACTGCTACTCATTCCTACCCCACCTCCAGGTCCTTCCCTCACTGCCCATGCATAACCCTCCTGCCTCCAGCCTCTAACACTAGCCCCACACAACACCGGAACTTGGGGTTTGACGGATTCATGTCTTTTGCCGCTTTGTATCCCCAGAGGTTAGCACGGTGCCTGGCACATAGTAGGTACTTGATAAATGCTTACTGGTTGTTGATCATGAATCAGTTTCATGCTAGGGAAAGAGAGAAAGCCCTGTCCGTTTTCAGCAGAGAAGCTGGGTGGCAGCTGCACTTTCGTGTGTCCATCACAGCAGGGGCCTCTAGGGGGAAAGCAATGTAATCTGCGTGTTAATGTTAATCTGAGAATATCCCTTTTGGCCAATTCTGCACTTGTTGATGGCTTTTTCTGGCAAATGAATGCACAGACGAGATGAAATGATAAATGCGGGTGAGGTTCCTTTTGTATCTCACTGAAGGCTTTGGTCCCTAGCACCTTTCCAGCGTCCCGGCATGGGGAAGGACCTCAGCGGTCACGGAGGCCAAGCCGAGCCAGAAAATGGATCCACTGTGTCACCCTCGGAGCCGGCAGCCTCTCCTTGAGGACCCACTGGCAGTGCAGCGCGCCGTTTCCTCCCCTGGCGGGCGGGTCCACTCACAACTGGACAGCTCTTAGCTTTAGGAGGTTCCTGCCGACACAAAGACACAATCAACCTCTGCAGCGGCATTCGAAGTTCAGTTTACCTTCAGAAGACTTTACAGTAGGGCTTCCTACAGTAGAAGCTCCACTAGGGTAGGCGTCTTTGTTTTTCTGCTGGGATGCAGAAAGGGTCCTTAATCCATCCATCCCACAGGCTGCTACTCCCACTTTCAGACAATCTGCCATGTCCGCCATCTTTTATCTAGGAGGTTGACTCGTTGAGCCCAAATGTAAGACTTGATATTTGTCCCTCTGTGATTTCTTCTTATTAGATTCAGTCCAATGTCCCGGCGTGTCTCGATATTTTCTTTTTTCTAACCCTGTCACCTAGCACACTAGCTCTGCCTCTCAGATCCGAGTCTTCCTGAGATTTCATAAGCACGTTCTTTAAACCACGAGCCAGGTTATCGCTCACACTGAAAAAGCTCACACAGCGCAGTAGAGATCCCTGGGCCATTCCACCGGAAAGCATCTTCCAGCCGGAGAAAGACCGGTCATGGTTACTCTGGGACTGGTCATTTCACTGATAATGACCCCACCCCCATATATTGTCTAGGCAGCATCTCTTCAACTTGTATGTGGTCATACCAGGAAATGTTTGGTCAAGTGCTATTCTGAAACCTAGGTAAGCCATAGCGGTGCATTCCCCTCTTCTAACAATCCCAAATCCTGCCCCAAGGGGACAGGAGACAAGCTCGGCCTGGCCTGTTGTTGAGGAA
The DNA here is from genome assembly GCF_028583685.1 of Petaurus breviceps papuanus. Lineage (NCBI taxonomy): Eukaryota > Metazoa > Chordata > Mammalia > Diprotodontia > Petauridae > Petaurus > Petaurus breviceps. The sequence continues at coordinate 3,224 of NW_027186744.1, read as the reverse complement.
TCCCTGATGGTTTGTTAGCACTACTTTTCTTTTCTCTTTAATTATAGTTCTGAGGTTTTTCCAGGAATCACTTTCAAGCTCATGATCCTTTCTTGTGGTTGGGGAGTGGGGTGGGGTAAAGGGCATCTGCCCTACACGACCTGCTTTTTGTGGGAGAAGAAACATGGCAGGGCAGCTTTCTTCTTCTTCCTTTCCTGTCACCCAGTACACACACAAGTTCTGAGCACAAGGGCCATCCAGGCCGAGTGAACTAGAAAGCTACTAACTGGACAACCCTTCACAATTCTAGGTTATCAGTTCTCCAGGGTCTTTGATCTTCCTGGGCCTTAGCCATCTTTTATGTCCCTCCCAAAAGCCAAAACTATTTTCACTCTCTGAAAAATCAGTTGGAATACACATCCCTTCTGTAAAGAGACACCATAGCATTATAATGAACATCGACACACTTGGGAATTGTTATTCCAGCATCCCAGGTAATCATCTCATTAGCATTAACAGAATATCCTACATCAGACACTTACAGCTCTGTGACTTTGGTGAACCACTTACCTCTGTCTGCCTGTTACTTCATCTGTAAAATGGGGACCATAATGGCACCTACTACACCCGGTTATTGTGAGGACCAAGTAAGATAATATTTACAAAGCACTTAGCACCGTGCCTGGAACACAGCAGGTGCTTAATAAATGCTTGTCCAAGTTGTGGTATATGAATGTAATGGAATACAATCATACTATAAGAAATGAGGAGCAGGCAGACTTCAGAAAAACCTGGAAAGACTTATGTGAACTGATGCTGAGTGAGCTGAGCAGAACAAGGAGAATATTGTGCACAGTAACAGTCATATTGTGCAATGATTAACTATGATAGACTTAGCTCTTCTCATCAATGGAAGGTTCTAATACATGGGTGGTAAACTTGAGGCCTTGATGCCACATGTGGTCCTTTAGGTCCTCAAGTGAGATCCTTTGACTGAATTCAAACATCACAGAACAAATCCCCTTAATAAAAGGATTTGTTCTATATAACTTGGACTCAGTCAAAAGGCTGTACTCAAGGACTTATATGTGGCCTTGAGGCCACAGGTTCCCCACCCCTGAAGGACAATTCCAAGGGACTCATGATGGAAAATGTTGTCCACATCCAAAGAAAGAACTATGGAGTCTGAATGCAGATCAAAGCATACTATTTTCTCTCTTTTTCTTTTGGTTTGTTTTTTTCTTTCTCATGTTTTTTCCCTTTTATTCTGATTTCTCCTTTCACATCATGACTAATGTGGAAATATGTTTAATATGATTGTACATGTATAACCTATATCAGATTGCATGCTGTCTTGGGGAGGGAGAGAGGAGAGAGGGTGATAAAATTTGGAACTCAAAATCTTATAAAAGTGAATGTTGAAAACTATCTTTGCATGTAATTGGGAAAAATACAAATAAGTGGAGAAAATTAAATGCTTGTTGTAATGGTAATGTAATTTTGAATTTGAAGATCCCTCTGTGTTGGCAAAAGTAGCAGATACTTAGCACTGAGTAATTGATCAAGCCTCTGTTGGGGAAACAGAAGGTATGAACTCCTGTCTCCTGTTGCTGATATAACAGGAAGGGGTTGGCTGAAACACGAAGTAGCTAATGCTGTGTATATAAGAAAAGCCCCAGAAAGGCACAGACAGAATTTCTTGAGACTAAGATCTGGTGGCAGAGCAGCTACAAAAGAATGGAGAACTGAGTGAGAATTTCCTGGGAGCTTTTGATGGTGCAGCTTCTTCTGGATGGGAGCCCAGGAGCCAGGATCCAGGAACCCAGAGTCTGGAGCCCAGGTGACTGAAGCATAACTGCGATGCTGAGACTTTGTTTGTTTGTGGCTTGGTTGAGCCTTGAATTCCCTGGAGCAGAAATGATAAAGAATATGACATGGACCAGACCCTGTGAACACCAGCTGTGGAGCAGGGCCTACCCAGAGAGCTGGTCAAGGAACTGGGAGCTGTCTGCTATTGAACCCAGGTGACAGTCTGGTGAATCCAGGTAGAATCTGGGACCATGGAAGGGGACCCAGGGAATCTGAGAACAGGCCCCAAATTAAGATGAAAAGACCTCTCCTTGGGTACTGAGTAATTATGGAATTATAGTTTACTAGTGACCTAAGGGATGAACGGTTTTGTGTATGATACGATTGCTGAATAAGTGACTGGTTGCGTTAATCATGACTTTGCCTCAAGAGTGGAAGACTTTGACTATGTACTTTGAGACAACTGATAAGTGACTGGAGTTAACTTAAGAGTGATTATTTTACTTTGAGACTATGTTGTGAATATTATATTGTGATTTTCTGTGATAAGTTGTAATATTGTGAATGCTGTACCTTGATTCTCTGTGAAAGTTTTGCTTTGATTTGTTATGGAATAGAGTGATCACTATACTGTGTAATCAGAACCTTAAAAGCTGTTCACAATAGCATTCTTCTGAAAAGCTTCCATGCATGGCATTACACTTGTCCACCCCATCCCCCATGCATCAATTTTATTTTTGTGGAAGTTTTTCAGTTTCATGTAATCAAAATGATCTATTTTATCTTACATAATTGCTTCTACCCATTGTTTGGTTAGAAATCCATCTCCTGCCCATAGTTGTGAGAGGTGTATGATGTCTCTTTTCTAATTTCTTAATAGTGTGATCTTTGATATTAAAGTCCTGTATCCACTTTGAGTTTATTGTGGAACATGGTGTAAGACGCTGATATAAGCCTAACTTCTTTCCAATTTTCCCCATAGTTTTAAAAATAAGACATGGAGTTCTTGTCTAAGTAACTTGTTTTCTGTTTTTTTTTTTTTTAACACTATCATATTTCATTGTTTCTCACTCTCTTTTGCCCAATCTGTTCCACTGACCCATTTCTTTATTGAACATAAACAATTTCAGATAGTTGGTGACTGACTGCTCCTCACAACAGAGTCTGAAGCTATTTCTCCTTCATCTCCACCTCTTTTCATTATTTCTGGGTTTCTGATATTCTGGAGCCTTTATTCCCCCCAAAGCATTATCTTGTTATTTGATCAAGTTCCATAATGTAGCCTCTTAAATAGTGTGATTGATATAACCTTTTTATTACATTAGCACGGCCCCACCATGAGCACTGAATATTCCTCTAGCTATTTGTATAGTTCATTTTCCTTCCTTCCTTCCTTCTTTCCTTCCTTCCTTCCTTCCTTCCTTCCTTCCTTCCTT